>NC_069503.1:784251884-784491884 GCF_027579735.1 Bombina bombina | reverse complement strand
ATAATACCAGCCAACCCGACGAGCACAAAAAGCAGAACTCCTAGCAGAGTTAAAGCTCAAGTGGGAGCATTAATTAGTACTCCACTTGTAATCTGGCCCCAAATAGGAGACTTGCACCTCAAAACTACTTTGCTCAATAAAAATGTGCTTTTGTATATAACTTTATTTCTTACCCTTTCTTGCAAGCTTATGTTTGAATACAAAAATACTATTAATGGATATAGCCTAACAAGGGGTACTGACAGAAATTAAAAATGTGTTTAAATTGTATTTATATATTAAGTGCATAGATTTGTGTGGTCATCTTAAATATTGTTTTGAGAATTACAAAGAAAAATTGACCTGTCAATCTTTTTTGAATGTTTTATTCTACCAGTACAGGCAAATTACATGTAGAGAATACAGCTCATACAACAAGGCTAAAATAATTACATTCAAATAATGATAAAACTTGTCTGGCCAGTTTTATAGTCTGTGTTTATAATTATCCATCACATTGTATAATGTTGTGCTATACACTAATGCTATACACTAATGTTGACAATCATTGACAAGAGTGCATTCAATGCAGTTAGGAGAAATCTTCCTGAAAAATGACTTTGTGTATTAGCTAATTAAAAGTAAGTTGAATAATAATGAATCCCACTGTTAGCCATTAAATGAATTTCATTAATGTAAAGTGCAAATGTCTGTGACACAAAATCCAATTATGCACAAAATACTTAATACTTTTATCCACAATCTGTACTTTTGCTGGCCTTCTGGTCATAATACAAAACATTCACTTCTAATTCCATGAAAGTTTATTGCAAATGTTCAGGCATAACCCAAAATGGATAAAATAAAGTGGATATAAAGAAAATCTATTAATATTTTAGGAATAAAATTAAAATATATAGGGCCAGATTACAAGGGGCATGCTTTTTTTTTATTGCTTGCGTGCACACTTCGCTAGTAGTAAGATTTTAACATGGACGGCTCTTACGCTAACCCGACAATGCATAAGACCAACTGCGCTAAAACTGAAGGTAGTTCTGAATACTTTTCATTCCAATGTTCATCACATAGAAGAAAATGTTCTTTTTATTGTTAAATATATATTTCTATAAATAAATGATTAGCTATTCCTGTATATATTTATAGGTATAAACAGGGGTTGGAAAGTTGCCCAAGAGCTAGTGGTCCCATGAAAATTCTTAGTGGTTCCAATTTGTTAACACCAAATTTTCACAATGCCCTACGTAAACTTGTATTACGCTGTTATATGCTTCTAATATACATTTGTATTAAGAATAAAACACTCTTTGAATACAATTATATACTAATAAATATTATAAACTTATTCTCATACTTAAAAAAAGAATATTCTTGTTCACATGGCAGCAAGCTGAGGCAGGAATAATTGCACACATACATATATAGCCAGGGATATACACACACTCAGATATATACTCACACACAAACACTCTCACACACACACAAACTCTCTCACACACACACACACACAAACACTCTCTATCACACACACAAGCACTCTAACACACACACACAAACACACAAACACTCTCTCATACATACAAACACTCTCACACACACACACCCAAACACTCTCTCATACACACACACAAACACTCTCACACACAAACACTCTCTCACACAAGCTCTCTCTTACACACTCACAGAAACTAACTTTTACACACACTTTTAAACACTCTGTCACAGTTTTTCTCACATATATTCTCACTTTCTCACACACATCCTATTTCTCACTCTTTCATATTCTCACTATTTAACACACACAAACTCTCTTACACATAATGGTTTTGCAGTTACTATGGAGGTTGCATATGTATTACTATAGCAGCCCTACTTCTTAAAAGGCACTAACAGCCATACCTTTATAAGTAGTTTTTTCTACGTATCCTATGCTACAGCAGGACAAATACCCTCTGCCATCTTCACTGTGCAGCCAATGAGGGGACAAGCTAAGGTTGCTAAAAAAAAAGACATTAAATAAAAGTGTAGAACCACCTCTACTATAGACAATCTTTTAATCATCATCTTTTTCAGGTAAATCATATTGTATACTGACCAAATTAAGGGATTAATTCTTCATGTATTATAGACACCTTGTTTTCTGGTATATATCCTCTAATCAGTTGAGAATATTGACATGAGAAGTGCAGTATTACTGGGAGTAAACTGCAAAAGGCTCTACAATGACTTTATTTCTTATTTGAAAATTGTTGTGTGGGGCAGTATTAGAAAAAGTAGTAGTAATATTATATGAGAAAATCATAATTTCATAATTTAAAATTGTTCCAACAGCAATACATACAATAATACATTGCAGCTTATGCTGTATAAAAATAGATATACATATTATTCCCTTAATAATTGTTGACCACTTAACTTCTTATAAAGTGTGCACATTTGAGGAGTTTGCTTTACCCTTATACCACTCAACCTGAGTGACTTGCTTATCATTCAGCCAGAGTGGAGTAGCTGTACAATAATTTAAAGTTTATGTGAAATATTACAGGGAATTTTTCTGTTTACATAATTAAAAAAAAAAAAATTATGTATATTTTGCTGGCACATAAATTTTGTTGCCAGTATATATATAGAAAATCAACATGGCGTAACCTGTAAAAAGTTATAGGGGGAATCTTTTTTCTTTTAAGGCACTTTCTACATGATGTGGATTGTTTTAACATGTTAAGCATTTTTATATTTTAAGAAAATAGAAATCTTTATAAAAATGAAAGAACATTGGAATGTAAAGTATTTATATTAAAAAACACATTAAAAAACATTAACATTGAATAAAAGTATTTCCTGTTTCAAGGTATTTAACTGGAAGAAGGCTCAAAAGTATATATATATATATATGTGTGTGTGTGTGTGTGTGTGTATGTATATACCTGCGTATTTTTGTGTTTATATGTCTGTATATACATATTTACACATATAAACCCATAAATACACATTAATATACATATATATCTATGTAAAAAAAATATTGCAAAATTACTTGTCTTGTTTTGCTATTTATAGGTGTGTGTGAATAATATGAACATTTTTGTTTGATTCTATAAACTATTGACAACATTTCTCCTAAATTCCAAATAAAAATATTTAGAACATTTATTATATTTTATTATACTATAAATACCACTGCTATGGTCATCACTGTCCTCTTGCAATAGGACTAGCAGGCTGCCAAAAACAGTGCTAGTATTACCTCAAAAGTAATTGGAATAAAAAAATAACTATTGACCAGGTCAAAAGTGTTGAAAAGAAAAGTTTTGAGTGAGGAAAAGAAAGGTTAAATTCTGGCTTTACTGGCAGAGATACAGTGAGCATCAGGTTGCTTTCATCCTTAAAATTTCAAAGATGGCAGTTCATAAGAACATGGAGACAAAAAAGCTACAGCCCAGTAGAGGGCAAAAACGACTCTCCACTGCCCAGGTTGACCACTAACTCCTTTGAATGTCACTCAACAACTGTAAGATGAGATCAAGTGAACTACAAAAAGAATGGCAAATGGCAGCTGGGGTGAAGTTCAGAGCAAGGTTTGTTCTAAACAGGATCCTAGGGGCAGTGCTGCAAAGCTAGAAAAAAACCCTTCATAAATGAGAAGCAAAGAATAGCCAGGCTGAGGTTTGCAAAAGACCATAAGGATTGGAGCTCTAGTCATCTAATGGTTAGATGGAGACCTGGAAAGGCCTACAAGCCACAGTGTCTTGCACCCACTGTGATATTTGGTGGAGAATCAGTGCTAATCTGGGGGCTCCACAGCAAGGCTGGAATTGGGCAGATTTCTCATTGTGAAGGACACATGAATCAAGCCACGTACAAGGTGATCCTGGAAGAAAACATCAAGGTGTGAATTGAGGACCACCAGCCATGGCTTGCTTAATCTCCAGACCTGAACCCGATTGAAAACCTCTGGAATGTGATAAAGAGGAAGATGGATGGTCACAAGTCCTCAAACAAAGTTGAGCTGCTTGAATTTTTGCACAAGGGGTAGCAAAAAGTCATCCAACAGCAATGTGAAAGCCTGGCAAGACATAAAAGTTGTGATTAAAAATAATTTAGTAAATGGAGAGTTTTCTTTTCCAGTATTATCCTCTTTTATCTGGAGCTGAAGCCGCTAGCATTCAAACTACATCAAATATAGCCAGGGGTCAACTTACAAGGTTCTTATCATCACATGGTGATCTACACTGATGACATGATGTTCTTTGTTAAAGATCCCTCACAACAAATTGCTGCAGTGCTGAAGACCATAAATTGCTTTGGCTTCAACATGTCTAAATCAGAAATCATTTGGCTAATTAAAAGAGCAAAGAGTGGGACAGCATATCCTTTCCATGTTCTTACTCATTCTCTCACTTATTTAGGGATTAAGCTACATGCCAATCCGAATAATCTCAATAAATTAAATACCTCTAAACAGTGTAAAGCACTTTGCTCACAATTAAGTAAATGTAAATTACTAACCTTAAAGCTGACAGGCAGAATTAGTCTGGTGAAAATGGTAATTCTTCCACGTTTTTATATCCAATGCTTATGTTACCTTTTCTTGTCACTAAATGAGATCTTGTCCTGCTACCGCTTGCTGTGAAAATGTTTATTTGGAAGGTAAAAACCCATATATTGTCAAGGAAATTGTACCTCTCTTATTTGAATACTGGTTAAGGCCTCTCTAACTTTGTTTATGTAACTGGGCAGATCTGTTACACTTGGTTACTGACTGTCAGTTGAATACCTGTCACTTCTATGATCCAGAGGTTATGGGAGCAATATTGGGATTGTGTGATTTGGCACATTTACCTTATGCTAGCACCAATAATGGCACCTAATGCACAGATTCTTGGGTCACTCCCATCCAACCACTAGATACATACCATAGGTAGGCAATCAGAGTTTCCCTGCCGGAACAGACTAGAAAGAGAAAGTGATTACACTTCTGAATACGTGCTGGATCAGCTATCACACATAATTATTTTATTGATTTGCAAACACAATTTCATATCCCACATACACTTTTCTATGCCTGTCTGCAAGTGAGGCACTATATAGATGGCTTTAGACGAGATGATCTAGAGTTCTGGAACACCTCACCATTTACCATAGCACATGTGGCTTTTAAAATGAGTTCTTTTTGCTTACATTTTATCATATATTATTATGTAAGGAGGCTACAATTTTGCAAAGCTTGACTTGCAGAACATCTTACCCTAAAACACATCAAAGATAGTTTAGAAAAAAGCAAACAAAGAAATATACACTATCTATGCCTATGAGAAAGGCTCAGTTTAGAATGATTACACCACAATCCACAAATTGAGACGCTCTTGTATTAACAAAAGCCTTAAATGCAGCCTCGGTGCACCAGAAGTCTTTCATTATTTTTACAATTGTCCTAAGACTAATTGTTTTGGGGGCCAAATGTAATTCTGGATTAACAACATTTTACTTTGCTATTCAATTAGATGCAAAGTAAGTATTTATCCTTCCGTGGGACAGGTCAAAAACCAAACTACATAGCATCTTATCATTGTTTATTCTCCTTACCAGAGGATGTATTTAACATTTTTTAGATGGTGAATAAAGTGGCCTCCATATCACAGTTCAAACGAAGAATAATTAAGCAGCTATTTGTAGAACAATAAAATGTTAACCTAGACCTTAATCACATAATTAACTCATTAAAAAAATGAGTTTATAAAAAGTGCTAGTACACTATTATGAACAGGAGCAAGTGTAATCGGGTGTCCTGTATGGGGGGGTAGGAGGATATTACAAATGAATGTTAGATTCTTCTTAAGAACTTAATTTAAAGGGACAGTCTACTCCAGGATTTTAATTGTTTAAAAAGATAGATAATCCCTTTATTACCCATTTCCCAGTCTTGCATAACCAACACAGCTGTAGCGTATCATGTTTGACAGACATCGCTGAATGCCGACAGCATACGCTGTCGGCATTTAACATTGCACAAGCAGTGCACTAGCAGGGAGTGTCAATCAATCTGATTGTATAGGATGGGCAGATTGCAGACCGCAGCCTCAGAGGCAGCGGACCAGTTATGGACCTGCGGTCTTAAGACCGCTGCATCATAACTGCTGTTTACTGCGAGCCTAAAGGCTTGCATGGAAACAGGGGCATCAGGGGTCATTCGACCCTTGATAAATTGCCCCCCTTGTATTTAAATCTCTGCAGACTGACCCCTTATTTAAGTTCTTTTGACAAACATACATTTTAGCCAATCAGTGCTGACTCCTAGGTAACTCCACAGGAGTGAGCACAATTCTATTTATACGACACACGTGTCTAGCTGTAAAAAAAACTGTTAAAATGCACTGTGATAAGAGGCTGCTTTCAAGGGTTTAAAAAGTAGCATATGAGCCTACCTAGGTTTAGCTTTCAACAAAGAATACTAAGGGCAAGATTATAAGTCGTGCGGTATGTCTTTTCCGCACCTGATATGGGCCTAGTTTCCATTGAGGTGGTAAAGTTTGAAAACTGGTGTTAAAAACATCTAACTCAAATAAAGTTAATGGGTAATTTTTATGTTGCCACCAGCTTCCACCTCAATGGAAACTAGGCCATGGCCTTTTCACAAGCAATTTTCATTATGCAGATATTACAAGTCTTGAAAAATCATGATTGCTCAAAGGGCTGTAGTTAACAGTTTTGTTTAACTATGGAGATAATGAAAAGATTTTACATTACAATATTATGCACAGTAAAAAATATCTCAGATAGATTTTCAAAGAGATGTTCACATATAGAAGTAAATCCTTAAACCCTGGTATTGAGTCCTTAAGAGATAATTTAGGTTCCCTTCCCAAAATTGGTGATCCACATAGGAAATGTAAAAAATTAAAAATTAAAATAAATGAAAAATATGTGAAAATTATGTGATTTTTTTTTATAGGTGTTTAAAAACACAAACAAAACAAATATTCATGTGTTGGTAAAACCAAATTAAAAATTAAAAATGTGGTGAAAAAATGTGTGAAAAATCAAAGATGTAATTGATAGCAAAAATATGAATAAGTAAAACGTATTGTAATCCTTCTTGTTGGTGATTCTTCAAATTGTGATTTAAGTCCTGGGAAAGTGCATTGAGAGTAGAAATCCAATCCAAAGTCTAAAGTGCTTTTAGTGCAAATCCTGTGAAATAAAAAAGATATAACATAGTGCAATACTGCTAAAATGGTATCCAATTAATTAGAATAAAGCTTACCATATAATGTCAAGGCTTTTCGGCCTTTCTTAAGGCCTTTATCAAGACTTATGACATTATATCAAGACTTATAAGTCTTGATAAAGGCCTTAAGAAAGGCCGAAACGCGTTGACATTATATGGTAAGCTTTATTCTAATTATTTGGATACCATTTTAGCAGTATTGCACTATGTTGTATCTCTTATTTCACAGGATTTGCACTAAAAGCACTTTAGACTTTGGATATTACTAAATTTGATTTCTACTCTCAATGCACTTTCCCAGCACTTAAATCACAATTTGAAGAATCACCAACAAGAAGGATTACAATACATTTTACTTATTCCTATTTTTGCTATCAATTACATCTTTGATTTTTCACACATTTTTTAACCACATTTTTAATTTTTCATTTTTCATTTGGTTTTACCAACACATGAATATTTGTTTTGTTTTTAAACACCTATAAAAAAAATTCACATAATTTTCACATATTTTTCACTTATTTTAATTTTTAATTGCTATTTTTTTACATTTCCTATGTTGATCACCAATTTTGGGAAGGGAACCACCTAAATTATCTCTTAAGGACTCAATACCAGGTTTTAAGGATTTACTTGGATACACTTGGACTTAGAGACAATTGGATTTAGAGACAATAATATCTGCTAACCAAAACTATCTGCTAATCAATTTGTCATCTTTTACTTGTTATTTGGATGCTCAGGATCAATGCAATATATTGTTATATGTTTTAAGCACATTGATTTAGATTATACGTTTTAAAATTATTACATGGATCCATGTTTAAACTTAATTGAATTGTTTACATTGTAATTGAATTATTTATTATCTAATTGTTTGCCGGTTTTAAAGCTTTTTTGTTGATAATAAATGTTTATTTTTTAAGCATATCCTTTAGCCTTTTTCATAAAGGCGCTTCCTAGACTTTGCATATAAACTATTTCCACATATAGGATAAGCTAGGTATCCTTACTCTAGGGTTTACATGTAAAGGAAGAAAAAGACAGGCGCACAGGGCACAATTCAAGTGTAGAGTTTAATTATACTGATGAGACACACAAATGAATAACACTTACTAGATTAAAAACAAAGTTCTGCATTGAGAGCATATGCTCTTGGGGTTTATGCAGCTCCTGTGGCACCAGGGAAATAGATGGTCCCTCTCCTCTCCGTTTCAAACAAGGACTGTTGGGCAGCGGTGTTCCGGATCCTGTTGCCCAAGTCGTTGTCCCCCTGGTGCTAGACAGTACTCTTAACTGCTTTCCCTTGAATCCTTTAGCGGATGCCTGATGCGTTTCCCCCGATTCCGATCGGGCTTTCTCAAAGGCTATGTGGGTTTGAGTTGGCGCCTGTTTGTTTTAAAGGTGTAGTAGCCAATCAGGCTGTGGGTGTGCGCTTCTTAACCAATCATCTTTTGAGGGTGTGAGCGCTTTGTAAGAAAGTCCTGGATTGAGGTTACTTGCTTTATCTGTGTTCCATTATACACCGTGAGCACATAAGATTGATACTAATTATATACAGCAAACTGAACTAAATACATATACAGAAACTAAGCTAAATACATATACAGAAACAAAATTGCTCTCATATGAATAGAACCACTGAAAACCTGTGAGCATTAACATTGTTACAAAAAAAGTATGTTGCAACACATTGTTTTTATGTGAGGTAGGTAAACATTATGTTATAATAATACAGCAGCCTATAGACCGATGTTGGTGACCACAAAGAAACCGCTAGTGCATCTTTATTGCCATATGGTAGGTATTTAAGTTTCGATCCGTCTTTATTTATAACAGGGTCATTAATGGAAAAAAGATTATTGATAAAAAAAAGGATTGTTAATAAAAAAAGGGGTTATTAATAAAAAGAATAATTATTATTGTTATTAAAAATAATAATGATAATAATCATAAATGAAACTAGATTAAATTTGCCTGGGGCAGGATACAATTAAAGAATGTTTCTTTGTTTAGTGGTACAAATTGATACTCTGAAAAAAAACTGTTGACTATCTATTTAATTTTCTGCAATAATTATTCTTTTTATTAATAACCCCTTTTTTATTAACAATCCTTTTTTTATCAATAATCTTTTTTCCATTAATGACCCTGTTATAAATAAAGACGGATCGAAACTTAAATACCTACTTTATGGCAATAAAGATGCACTAGCGGTTTCTTTGTGGTCACCAACATCGGTCTATAGGCTGCTGTATTATTATAACATAATGTTTACCTACGTCACATAAAAACAATGTGTTGCAACATACTTTTTTGTAACAATGTTAATGCTCACAGGTTTTCAGTGGTTCTATTCGTATGAGAGCAATTTTGTTTCTGTATATGTATTTAGCTTAGTTTCTGTATATGTATTTAGTTCAGTTTGCTGTATATAATTAGTATCAATCTTATGTGCTCACGGTGTATAATGGAACACAGATAAAGCAAGTAACCTCAATCCGGGACTTTCTTACAAAGCGCTCACACCCTCAAAAGATGATTGGTTAAGAAGCGCACACCCACAGCCTGATTGGCTACTACGCCTTTAAAACAAACAGGCGCCAACTCAAACCCACATAGCCTTTGAGAAAGCCCGATCGGAATCGGGGGAAACGCGTCAGGCATCCGCTAAAGGATTCAAGGGAAAGCAGTTAAGAGTACTGTCTAGCACCAGGGGGACAACGACTTGGGCAACAGGATCCGGAATACCGCTGCCCAACAGTCCTTGTTTGAAACGGAGAGGAGAGGGACCATCTATTTCCCTGGTGCCACAGGAGCTGCATAAACCCCAAGAGCATATGCTCTCAATGCAGAACTTTGTTTTTAATCTAGTAAGTGTTATTCATTTGTGTGTCTCATCAGTATAATAAAACTCTACACTTGAATTGTGCCCTGTGCGCCTGTCTTTTTCTTCCTTTACATGTAAACACATCCGAGCCAAGACCAGTGGGATTACTGGCTGCGACCAGGCGGCACTCTAGTGGCACTCCAATCAAAAATTTGATTGCTTCAAACTGAATATTTTTCCTGCACCAATTCAGGAACATCCATGGAATTTAGAAACATTCCCTGCCTTTAATACATAAGGTACTGTTTTCCTGTTTAAATTGCATATCTGGAGTCTAGAACTTTCAAAGACTAAAAAGCAATTTTTTCTCTTGCTGCTATTTCATTTTTTTTCTCTTGTCGTTATTTCATTTAAAGTCTTTGCTGTGCATTTAAACAAACATATATGTTGTACACTGATTGCAAACAACAACAAGTGGGTTTTGTGTGATTTAATTGTTTATATTACTATTACTATCATCTTTATAGTAGATATAATTTTTGTTATTATTTCTGTTTTTATCTTTTTATCTTATTACTTATTACACTGAATTTTTAGATTTTAATTATTTACAAAAAGTTTCTTAAACTGTTTGTAAAAGCAATCTAATCCCTTATAATTCACATTGTTTCTATGTGGTGACCACAGATAGCAAACTACATATCATTAGGATTTTTATATCTTACCCATTGAGGAATAGTTGCTTTTGAGTCAGAACATAAGCGCATAAAATTACAACAGGTTTTTTGTCTTACTCTAGGGAGCCATTAGGATTTCCAGTGAGTCAAACGCTGTGATATATTTGGTTTACATGTTCACATATAGATCAAGAGATATCTAGACTTATATATAATCATATACATTTCTCACTATAAATAGATATATCTGTCCAAAAATCATCACATATATATAAAAATATTTATATAAAAATAAATAGAGCATATTCTGTTAACAAAACATTCTTGCTACATGAAATATTTGCATTTTCATGTACATTTTTTGAGAAGGAGAATACGTCATGGGCTTTGCGCAACAGATTAGGGTGTTAGTTGTTTTTTTTTTCTAATTGTCTTCTCCATTGACTTCTATGGAGGAATATGTGAAGACAGGATTTTTGGGCTACTTGGGTTAACGTGTGCAAAATAAGTATTTTTTCAACAATTGTGAAAAACAGATTTGACGCATGACTTGTAATCTCACCCCAAGAGAACAAAGCAAATTTGATGATAAAAGTAAATTGGAAAGTTGTTTAAAATTGCATGCCCTATCTGAATCATGAAAGTTTAATTTTGACTGTACTGTCCCTTTAAACAGTTACTCCTATGTAATATTGAGAATGTTTTGATAAAGATTGAAGTAAAGAGAATCCAGCCTATATTTTTCCCTTTTCTCTTCCTCCCTAGTTGCTAAAAATCAAGAATTGGTCCTACCTTGTTTATATTGAATATGTTTGATAGATGTACTAGTTAGTAATTCAGCCCTTAAACATCTCATCAAGCTGTTAATGTTCTGGTTGAATACTTTGTTCATTAATGTTTTAAAAAGTTTAATTGAGACTCAATGACTATGATAATTAGGTTTCATTTTGACAAACAATATATCTTCATTAATATACTTTGAGTGCTTTGCATAGCGCATATACTCAGTTTGTAGGATGTTTAGAAGCCATACATATTCTTATTGTTTGAAAATATTGTGCATGTATTGACAAATACTGTATAAGTGATTTGCACATTACTAATATTTTAGAACTTTAATTCTGTGTATTATGGGAATCATTTAGAACAAATAAGAGTTTGGCACTAGAAAGCTTATACTTTTCCCAGTTTAAAATATTTAATACACATTAAAGTAATACATATAATTAGTAAAAAAACTGAAGCATCCATATATTTAGTGAACATATGACTTATAGTAAATATAAAACAAGGTATCGATATCATACCCAAAGTCCATAAAAGCACAAAGTAACTGAAGTAACTCCTTCATGAATTATATATGTGTCAGTCCCGTAACAAGCTTTGGTGGTATCCCAATAATACTTATACAGAACACTGTTCTTAGACTCACTGTTACAGTGTAGCAAATGACCGTTATTCTCCATCACGGTTTCTTCGATCACGTGATACTGGCAGACTAATCTCAGGTCGAATTAACCAGTCAATGAAAATTTGTTGAAACAAATTTAAATTCTTAATAATTGTATTGGAACAATTTTCAAAGTAGAATCTAAAGTTACCTTCGATTCGGCCAAATGTGTGTATCTCAATGCTGAAATATATTACTTTTTGCTAGTAGCAAGTATCTGGGACTATTCAAACTCTGTGTAATCTTGTCAGTGTAAACACAAGATAAGGGTTGATGCCCAGGGAAGCAATATAATTGCTAGATATGGGACTTCTGTATACAGGTTTGTCTTCTTTATATGGCTTACAGTTTAAAGGGTTTATTTGGTGTTCCTTATCCCATCCAGCCTTAATCAGCAGGTGCTTTTACAACACTGTATGAATCCTTCAGCAGCTTCTATGCGTTTCAGCCCTCAGGCCTTTATCAAGCTGTCTGAAGGATGATAAGGATCATGTTTTCAGCCTTATGTACCGCATGTTGCAAGTCATTAACCCTAACGTTGCTGGACTTTTTGTTTCAACTTATCAAATTTTTTATATAATTCTTTTAAAAAACAGTTGGTAAACATCTATATCCACTCTATTTCATTGTGGATAGAAATAGCATTACATGTTACACATTAAAAAATATATGAATAGGTACAAGTAGATCATTACTTCTTTTATGATGGTTACATACATATATTTCCATTACTGTAGGAGCAAGAATACATAATTTTAAAGTGCACTTAAAAATCAGTGCTACTCATATATCTGTGAATGTTTAGAATAAAAAATAAAATATTATTTAATTAACCCATTAGTGCTATTTTATTTAAGTTAGTGAATACAATTGATATAAGATGGTTTAGATCAATTCTGCATTTAAACCATTAGGGTGTAAGGTGCCTAAATTATAGATAAGTTCCGCTTCTTTTAATTGAAGCATTTTTTTATATTGGTGTTTCTGTTTATCCTATTTCTAATTTAATGGGAAATATTATTTACAAGTTAAAGGAACAGCGATGGTCACAAGGTTTGCACCAAGTTAGCACTGCGGAATCTGTTGGCGCTCTACAAATAACCGATAATAATAATAATAAAGTTACGCTAATTTGTTCATGGGCTATTTTGAAGAAAAATGGATGGAAAACTCCCCATGGAGTGTGAACCTTGTACTCTATAGGCGCTATATTAATGACCTGTTCCTTATATGAAAAGGAGAGTTCAAACTATTGGAACTTTTCATTAAAGGGACAGTCTAGTCAAAATTAAACTTTCATAATTTGGATAGGGCATGCAATTTTAAACAACTTTCCAATTTACTTTTATCATCGAATTTGCTTTGTTCCCTTGGTGGTGTTTTTGAAAAGCTAAACCTAGGTAGCCCCAAACTGATTTCTAAACCGTTGAAAACCGCCTCCTAGCTCAGAGCATTTTGAAAGTTTTTCACAGTTAGACAGTACTAGTTCATGTGTGTCATATAGATACCATTGTGCTCACTCCCGTGGAGTTATTTAGGAGTCTGCACTGGTTGGCTGAACTGAATGTCTCTCAAAAGCACTGAGATAAGGAGGCACTCTGTAGAGGCTTAGATACAAGGTAATTACAGAGGTAAAAAGTGCATTAATATAAAGTTGTTGGTTATGCAAAACTGGGGAATGGGTAATAAAGGGATTATCTATCTTTTTAAACAATAAAAATTCTGGTGTAGACTGTCCCTTTAACGATTTGAACTGTAATTCCTTAGGCTAAGAAAGAATTGCACTAAAACAGATGATTTCGATATACAAGAAACCATCATAGCTAAAAGATTTAAGGAGAAGGGTTACGATATGAAATCAGTAACAGGGAACATGGAGGAAATAAGAAAGAAAAAGCAAGTAGATCTAATATCTAAATCTAGACTTAAGAGAAGAGGGAGAAATAACGAAAGTATAAACACTCTATATCAGTACCATTTATTACAGATTATAATGAACAGCACAATATGATCAGACAGATTATAAGAAAGCATTGGCACTTTATTCGAGAAGACCCAAGGTAAAAAGCAATCCTAGTTTTATTTTTTAGAAAAGCCCATACATTAAAGAATAAACTAGCACCAAGCTGTATAAAGTTGCTGTTTATAAGAGAGGCTCTCAGACTCCAGTTGCAGTTTTAACAAATTTATTAAAAGAACATCTTATAACAGAATGCATAAACTTCAGCTCTTGTTACAGTTAATGTCTGTGTAGCTGCCTTACTCATCAACTAACTATTTCCTGCTGAACTGCAGTGTAACATATATTAAACTTCCCCCCTGGAACCAAACACTATCTTTTTTGGTTCCATACATATTGATACATCTTTTCCTGAGATGCAGTCTTTCATTGTGCTAAATATTAGTCCACATAGTCATTTAGATATTCTGGTTTTCGGATATATCTCCCACTTCTAGTCTGGGTGTTTCTGGATCCCTGTGGTTGTTCTGACAGGACTCTGTTGTCATCCTGCAATCTTTCCGTGTCTGATATTTCACTGTTTATTTCTTCTTGTCCTTCTTCTTCAGAGTTATTTGTCATTAATGGCTGGTTTGTATTCTCAATGTGAGATTCCTCTTGGGTGCTAGTTTGGGTCCTTGCTGGAGGCCTGTAGCATCCAGTGCCTCTCAGATGCCTCCTATTTCTCCTCAGGACCTGTCCTGACTCTGTCACCACTTCATATGACCTAATTCCTACAGGAGCTCTTAGGCAAGCCTTCCGCCACTCTTTTCCTTGGTTTGTTTGCGTTTGTACCCACACCTGTTCACCAACATTTAGAGGTTGCAGGTCTTTGGCTCCCTTGTTATATTGAGCAGCTTGCAATGATTGCTGCTTCCTGCACAGGATTTGGTGCCTGTCATTCATCACCTGATCCTGTATTAACAGACTCCCTCTCATTGGAAGTAACGATTTGGTCCTTTGACCCATCAGTCTTTGAGCAGGACTGCACTCCATGCCTTGTGTTGGTGTGTTGCGATGATCCAAAAATTCTAGATAAGGATCATTTTGAGAAGTCACAGCTTTTTGCAGTAGTCTTTTGGCTGTCTTTACTGCCGACTATACTTTTACATTGCTTTGAGGGTATCCTGGTGACGAGGTAATGTGGTCAAAGTCCCAACCCATACTGAAGTCTTTGAACTCCATTGAAATAAACTGTGGTACATTATCAGAACATACCGTGTCTGGAATTCCATATCTGGCAAAATGGGCCTTTAATTTTCTTATTCCTGTAGTAGATCTTGTATCCTGAAGATGGTCTATCTCCCAGAAATTAGAGTCATAGTCCACTGTTATTAAATACTCCTTTCCTTGGAATGTGAACAAATCAATGCCAAGCTTTTCCCACGGTCTCGTTGGGATCTCATGAGGAACGAATGTCTCTTTCTGTTGTTTAGTATCAAATGAACGGCATATGTCACATTGGTTGATATATTCTTTTAGCTGTGCATTCATTCCTGGCCAGTAAATACTCTCCCTGGCTCTGCGTAGACATCCTTCCACACCAAAATGTGAAGAATGTATTCGAGACATAATATCTGTTCGGAGATCAGATGGAATAACTACTCGCTCACCTTTGAATAGAACACCATCCTGTACACTCAATTCATCACGTATGTGGTAAAATGGTGAAGCCTCTAGGGGTACCTGTTCCTTAGCATGAGGCCAGCCACTCATCACAATTCGCTTTACTGCTTGTAAAGTCTTGTCTTTTTCTGTGCTCTGTTGTATAGCAACAAGTCTCCTGTTTGAGTTGGGTAGATATTGGAGCATGTTTATAGTTTCAATCTGGTGCTCCACAGAACCCTCCATGGAACCTTCTTCTAAATAAGCCCTACTTAATGTGTCTGCCACCACCAGAGACTTCCCCGGGCAGTATCTGATACATACATCATACATCCGAAGCCGTAACATCATACGCTGAAGACGTCTTGGTGCTTTAAGTAAGGGTTTTTTCATGATGCTTTCAAGGGACTTATGGTCTGATTGTACAGCTACTGTCTGCCCAAATGTGAATTGGTGAAATTTTTCCATTCCAAATAGGACTGCTAATAGCTCCTTCTCTATTTGTGCATAACCTTGCTCTGTCTCTGTCATTGCTCTGCTTGCAAAAGCGATTGGTTGTTTACCTTGCATCAGTGCTGCTCCCAGACCTTTCTCTGATGCATCACATTGAAGTTCTAAAGGTTCGTCTGGGTTATAATATTTAAGCACTGGTGCACTGCTGATTTTTTATTTCATCTGCTGAAATGCCTCTTCCTGCACCTCTGTCCATTCCCACACTGTACCTTTCTGGGTTAGTTGTCGCAGTGGTTCACCTGCATCTGAGAGGTTTTCACAAAACCTAGAAAGATAGTTCACCATCCCCAAAAATCTCTGTACTCCTTTAACATCTGAGGGTCCCTGGGCTGATAATAAGTGACCAATATATGGCACTTCTGTTTTCCTTAGCTGAAATTTTTCTGGATTTAATTTGATGTGTCTTTCTCTACAACGATTTTGTAATTTCTTCAACTTTTGATTGTGGTCTTGAATAGCTTCCACATCGGTATCGCCTTCTCCTACAATCAGAATATCATCTGCAATGATCCTGATACCTGGTAGCCCTTCCAGTGCATGATTTAGTTTTCGCTGGAACACTTCTGGGGCTGGGATAATACCCATAGGCATTCGAACCCAGCGGTATCGGCCAAAAGGAGTAAAGAAAGTGGTCAAATAGCTGGATTCTTCCTCTAATTCAATATGCCAAAATCCACTCTTGACATCGCATACTGAAAAAATCCTTGCTTTTGCTAGGTCAGGGAGAATATCATCAATTGTTGGCAAAGGATAGTGGCTTCTTTTTAAAGCCCTATTCAGAGGCTTAGGGTCAATGCAAATTCTTAACTTCCCTGATGATTTTTTCACTACCACCATACTACTAATCCAGTCTGTACTTCTCTCTACAGGAGTTATAATGCCCTGTTTTTCTAAACTGGTAAGCTCCTCTCTAAGGGGTTTGAGTAATGACACAGGAACCTTTCTTTTTGGAAGTCTAACAGGCTGTACAAGAGCATCCACTTCCAATTTTAGTTTTCCTTCTAGACAGCCTACTCCTTGAAACATATCTGCATACTCTTTATTGATGGCTGACCAGCCCCACACAGTGGCATCTGGGTGGTTGCCATCTTGTTCAACGTTTAGGATATTTTGGTGTTGCACTGAGATCAGATCCATAGCTTGTATAGCTCTACTTCCTAGTATAGGATTACACACCTCTGTGTCAATTACAACAAACTCAGCCTGATATAACTTTTGGTTGCATGGGTTTCTTATTTTAAGCTTACATATCCCTATTGGTTTCAGTGAGCTCTTATTATACATCCTTAGCATTTTATCACAATGTAAAATTTTAGATGTGTCTTTCACCAACCTTGCTGGAATGACATCACAGTCTGCTTCACAATCCATTTGGAATCTAACAGCTTGTTGGTCAATTAGCATAGTAGCAAACAAAGCTGATGGAAATCTGCTTACTGTTTTCTTAAATGTACAAATCTGAAAAGTTGGTTCCAAGGTCAGACCCAGAATGTCTTCATATTCCTCTAAGTCTTCAGTCTCTCTATAGACAGCTTGTACTGTTGGCTTTCTTTGTTGTGTATTGGCACGGCACTGGCTAATAAAATGATTTGCTTTACCACACCCTTTACATTGCTTTCCAAATGCTGGGCATTTTTCTTTCAGTTTCTTGTGACGCTTTCCACAATAGATACACTGTATTGTCTTGTCTGGAGTCATTGTCATTCTGTTATGACCCTTCCTAAGGTTGTAACTTGTGTCCATCCTATGGACTGACACTGCACTGGTGCTGGAACTCTCAATGATCTTCGCCTCTTTAGACAGCTCAGCAGCTCTACCTATTTGAATACATTTTTCCAGTGTTAAATCAACTTCTCTCAGTAGGCATTCCCTAAGTTTAGAGTCTCTTGTGCCACATACAATCCTGTCCCTGATTAATGAGTCTCTTATATTAACAAAGTTGCAAGTGGCTGCCAGTGTACGCAGATCTGTGACATAAGCATCTATTCCTTCATCTTCCCTCTGACATCTTGAAAAAAAATTATATCTTTCCACAGTCTCATTTTGCTTTGGCTCACAATAGTCATCAAATGCTTTAATTAGCAGAGCTAGTGTGGGAGCTGCTGCTTCTGGGAGAAGGGTGTCTTTTACCTCTCTGCCTTTTTCTCCAATTAAGTACAGAAACAACTTTACCTTCATCTCCTCTGGTTTGTCAGCCATGATTAGGTCTGTGTATAAAAGAATGTCTTCTTTCCATCTCTTCCATGCCTGAGGCAGATTCCTTGCCTGAAAATCCAGCAGACCTGGTGGTTTTAAACCTTCCATATCCTCTTTTGGTGTATTTCTCAAATAACATCCGCTGCCACCATGTATAAAGCTGCTGTTTATAAGAGAGGCTCTCAGACTCCAGTTGCAGTTTTAACAAATTTATTAAAAGAACATCTTATAACATAATGCATAAACTTCAGCTCTTGTTACAGTTAATGTCTGTGTAGCTGCCTTACTCATCAATAGTGATGTGCAGTTCATGAACGAATCGTTCATTTGAACTAGTTCTTTTTACTGAACTGTATGAATCAGTTCACCAGACTGAACTGATTCGTTTGTAACAGTTCAGTTCCACAGGCAGCATGTAATATGATCCTAGAGTGAGGTCTCTGTTATAAGTCTGGTTCTGCTATGAATCACTGAGACCTCACTCTAGGATCATATTACATGCTGTTGAATAAGTGTACTGCATCAGTGTACTGTGTACTGTTAACTCAGTGATTCATTAGCAACTGTGTTATAACTCTGGTTCTGCTATGAATCACTCAGTTGCTAATGAATCACTGAGTTAACAGTACACAGTACACTGATTCAGTACACTGATTCAACAGCACAGCACTCATATATATCATCCTAGGCTAGAGTGAGCATTGCAAATTAACCCTAAGGACCCCCTGTTAACCCTGTAAACAATGTCCAAACTAACAGCTCTGTGATACACACATTTAATTACTGTGGAATACATTGGCACAATACAATAATAAAAATAAAAAAAATACCTTGAGTGTAAATGGCTAACTGCCCGATCCCACCCCCCCAGGTTTTTAAGTTCTAACTAGCATTAAATTGTAATGTCTAGATTATTGTAATTATTTTTGTTTTAAATTGATTAAACTTTATATATAATTTTCAGGGGGAAATTATTAAGTAGATATGTGTTTTGAGGTGTTATATATATAACTGACAACAGGGATTATGTGGTCCACATTCATTGATTGTGACTGAACCTAGGGTTGTCGTGTGTTTATTATTTAATTGGAAAGTAAAGTATTTCAAATATCTGTCCAGGAAAACATATGTAAAAAATGCAGACAAGGGTTTCAGGATCGGGGTTTGGTCTGAAAGCAACTAGCAGCAGAGAGCAGTACAGACACAGTGACTCAGGACTCATTCTAAATTATTCAGAATCGCTGCGTCTGTACTGAATCTGCGATTCTTCTGCTCTGCCCCTCAAGCGCATCACGTGATCAGTAGGTGAACTGATGAATCGGGTTCATGAACTGGTTCAGTTAATTGAACTGTCCGAAATGAACCGATTCATCAGGATGAACCGAACTTCACATAACTACTCATCAACTAACTATTTCCTGCTGAACTGCAGTGTAACATATATTAAACTTCCCCCCTGGAACCAAACACTATCTTTTTTGGTTCCATACATATTGATACACAAGCAAGGTTAAGAATAACAAGATAAAAACAGGTAGAGATTTACATGGTAAAAAACGGCTAGGGTTTTTCCCTTGTATCTCTTGCAAACATAGTAGCAAAATGAAGGAAATAGTATTACTTCACAACAATAAGAAATTTGCTATAAGAGAATTGATCGAATATACAGCCAAAAACATAATCTATCTTTTGAAATGTTCATCCACTCTGCATAGAACATGGAAAGTCTGACACAGTATTATATAAACATTTTATGGAGAAACTATAAAACACTAATGATTTGTCTTTCTGGGGGATAAAGAAAATTGCACCTGACAACAGAAACACCAATATAAAAAACTGCTTCAATTAAAAGAAGTGGAACTTATCTATAATTTAGGCACCTTACACCCTAAAGGTTTAAATGCAGAAATTGATCTAAACCATCTTATATCAATTTTATTCACTAAAGTAAATAAAATAGCACTAATGGGTTAATTAAATAATAATTTGTATTTTATTTTTGATTCTAAACATTCAAAGATATATGAGTAGTACTGATTTTTAAAATGCACTATAAAATTATGTATCTTGTTCCTTACTGTAACGGAAAGATATGTATGTAACATCATAAAAGAAGTAATGATCTACATGTACCTATTCATATATTTTTTAATGTGTAACATGTAATGCTATTTCTATCCACAATGAAATAGAGTGGATATAGATGTTTACAGTTTTTTTGAAAGAATTATATACAAAAATTTGATAAGTTGAAACAAAAAAGTCCAGCAGTGTTAGTGTTAATGACTTGGAACATCCGATATATAAGGCTGAAAACATGATCCTTCAGACATCTTGATAAAGGCCTGAGGGCTGAAACGCGTAGAAGCTGCTGAAGGATTCATACAGTGTTGTAAAATTACCTGCGGATTAAGGCTGGATGGTATAAGGGACACAAAATAAACCCTTTCAACTGTTTCCCGAGTAAGCCGTATAAAGAAGACCAACTTGTATACTGAAGTCACTTAGCTAGCGATTATATTGGTTTCCTGGGCATCAACCCTTATCTTGTGTTTACACTGACAAGATTACACAGAGTTTGAATAGTCCCAGATACTTGCTACTAGCAAAAAGTAATATATTTCTGCATTGAGATACACACCTTTGGCGGAATCGAAGGTTTCTTTAGATTCTACTTTGAAAATTGTTCCAATACAATTATTAAGAATTAAAATTTGGATCAACAAATTTCCATTGACTGGTTAATCCGACCTGAGATTGGTCCGCCAGTATCACGTGATCGAAGAAACCGTGACGGAGAATAACGGTCATTTGCTACACTGTAACAGTGAGTCTAAGAACAGTGTTCTGTATAAGTATTATTGGGATACCACCAAAGCTTGTTATGGAACTGACACATATATAATTCATCAATGAGTTACTTTGTGTTTTTATGGACTTTGGGTACGATATTGATACCTTGTTTTATATTTACTATGTCATATTAGGCATCCATTTTTTATTAATTACATGTATTACTTTAATGTGTATTAAATATTTTAAACTAGGAGAAGAATAAGCTTTCTAGCGCAAACCTTTTATTTGTTCTGATTGTTTTACCTGTTGCTGTTAGGAGATCTAACAGATTTGGAGGTTTTTGGCATTTTATTCACACAGAGGTTATAAGGTTTATTGTGTTTTTTAATATGGGAATCATGTCCGTTTGACCTCGCTAAATGCCGACAGCATACACTGTCGGCATTTAACACTGCATAAGCATTTCCGGTGAAGTACTTGTGCAATGCTTCCCCCTGCTCACTGGTGGCCAATCAGCCACTAGCAGGGGCTGTCAATCATCCTGATCGGATTGGGATGATTTCAGTCCGCCACCTAAAAGGTAGCAGAAAAGTTAAGGAGCAGCTGTCTTACGACCACTGCTTCTTAACTTCCATTTCAGGCGGACATGAAACAATGGGGCTCCGAAGCAGTATCTGCTGCTTGATAAATGGAGTCTGAATCACAAATGTGCTAAAGGGTAAACTGTTGTATTCTGTCTCTCAATAAAAAGTAATATAACATTGCTACAATTCTCTAAAGCTCTTTCTCTGGTGAGATTATCTAAGAAGTCTCGTCAGACTTTAAAGAATTTTAGAATTTTTTTGAGTTCTGAATATTAAGGGGAGACATATATATATATATATATATATGTGTGTGTGTGTGTGTGTAGATACAGTATATATATATATATATGTGTGTGTGTGTGTGTGTGTGTGTGTGTAGATACAGTATATATATATATATATATATATATATATATATATATATATATATATATTCCACTGGGTTGTCCCCACTTGTAGCGCAAAAAACCTCTCCAAAGAAAAGTAAAACTTCCTTTATTGTGATATCAAAAGTAAAAACATGACAGCCTACACACGACTGTAATAAAGCACAATATGTAAAAACACAGTGTCAGTGATCTGAACCACATGCAGACATGTTTCGTGCAGTTGCGCACTTGATCACTGTGATCAAGTGCGCAACTGCACGAAACATGTCTGCATGTGGTTCAGATCACTGACACTGTGTTTTTACATATTGTGCTTTATTACAGTCGTGTGTAGGCTGTCATGTTTTTACTTTTGATATCACAATAAAGGAAGTTTTACTTTTCTTTGGAGAGATTTTTTGCGCTACAAGTGGGGACAACCCAGTGGAATATACTTTATTTACTCAGACGCTGATTACAGACCGGCTCAGTCTCCACAGCTGCAGATCTCCATACACTCTGATCCAATTGCTCCCCAGCGTGTTACCGGACAGTGAGCGATATACAGGTACCTTTGAAATTATATTGCTGATAGTCTATGTGTGCGCTTTTTACTTACCAAGTGTTCTATTATATATATATATATATATATATATATATATATATGTGTGTGTGTGTGTGTGTGTGTAGATACAGTATATATATATATATATATATATATATATATATATATGTGTGTGTGTGTAGATACAGTATATATATATATATATATATATATATATGTGTGTGTGTGTGTGTGTGTGTGTGTGTGTAGATACAGTATATATATATATATATATATATGTGTGTGTGTGTGTGTGTGTGTGTGTGTAGATACAGTATATATATATATATATATATATATATATGTGTGTGTGTGTGTGTGTGTAGATACAGTATATATATATATATATATATATATATATATATGTGTGTGTGTGTGTGTGTGTGTGTAGATACAGTATATATATATATGTGTGTGTGTGTGTGTGTGTGTGTAGATACAGTATATATATATATATATATATATATATATGTGTGTGTGTGTGTGTAGATACAGTATATATATATATATATATATATGTGTGTGTGTGTAGATACAGTATATATATATATATATAGATATATATATATATGTGTGTGTAGATACAGTATATATATATATGTGTGTGTGTGTGTGTGTGTGTGTGTAGATACAGTATATATATATATATATATATATATATATGTGTGTGTGTGTGTGTGTAGATACAGTATATATATATGTGTGTGTGTGTGTGTGTGTGTGTAGATACAGTATATATATATATATATATATATATATATATGTGTGTGTGTGTGTAGATACAGTATATATATATATATATATATATATATATATATATATATATATATATATGTGTGTGTGTGTGTGTGTGTGTGTAGATACAGTATATATATATATATATATATATATATGTGTGTGTGTGTGTGTGTAGATACAGTATATATATATATATATATATATATATATATATATGTGTGTGTGTGTGTGTAGATACAGTATATATATATGTGTGTGTGTGTGTGTGTGTGTAGATACAGTATATATATATGTGTGTGTGTGTGTGTGTGTAGATACAGTATATATATATGTGTGTGTGTGTGTGTAGATACAGTATATATATATATATATGTGTGTGTGTGTGTGTGTGTGTAGATACAGTATATATATATATATATATATATATATGTGTGTGTGTGTGTGTGTGTAGATACAGTATATATATATATATATATATATATATATATATATGTGTGTGTGTGTGTGTGTGTGTGTAGATACAGTATATATATATATGTGTGTGTGTGTGTGTGTGTGTGTAGATACAGTATATATATATATATATATATATATATATATGTGTGTGTGTGTGTGTAGATACAGTATATATATATATATATATATATATGTGTGTGTGTGTAGATACAGTATATATATATATATATAGATATATATATATATGTGTGTGTAGATACAGTATATATATATATGTGTGTGTGTGTGTGTGTGTGTGTAGATACAGTATATATATATATATATATATATATATATATATATGTGTGTGTGTGTGTGTAGATACAGTATATATATATGTGTGTGTGTGTGTGTGTGTGTGTAGATACAGTATATATATATATATATATATATATATATATATGTGTGTGTGTGTGTGTAGATACAGTATATATATATATATATATATATATATATATATATATATATGTGTGTGTGTGTGTGTGTGTGTGTAGATACAGTATATATATATATATATATATATATATGTGTGTGTGTGTGTGTGTAGATACAGTATATATATATATATATATATATATATATATATATATGTGTGTGTGTGTGTGTAGATACAGTATATATATATGTGTGTGTGTGTGTGTGTGTGTAGATACAGTATATATATATGTGTGTGTGTGTGTGTGTGTAGATACAGTATATATATATGTGTGTGTGTGTGTGTAGATACAGTATATATATATATATGTGTGTGTGTGTGTGTGTGTGTAGATACAGTATATATATATATATATATATATATATATATATATATGTGTGTGTGTGTGTAGATACAGTATATATATATATATATATGTGTGTGTGTGTGTGTAGATACAGTATATATATATATATATATATATATATATATATATATATATATGTGTGTGTGTGTGTGTGTGTGTAGATACAGTATATATATATGTGTGTGTGTGTGTGTAGATACAGTATATATATATATATATGTGTGTGTGTGTGTGTAGATACAGTATATATATATATATATATATATATATATATGTGTGTGTGTGTGTGTGTGTAGATACAGTATATATATATAGCCTTTTTACCTTCCCCTGTCTCTTTTCTAGGCTTACCCCAGGAGGATCAATTGTAGCATAGTAGTTGAGGGGTGCACTACTGCTTGTGCAACCAGCTTTATGTTTAACCGTGTAGACTCCTATATTTAACAAAGACATTTTTTATATTTTGATATGTGAATGACCTATCAGAATGATGATCAGTCCCAGTGGGACCATAGATGAAGGGGAGAATCTATGTGTTGTGCTGGTTATTGATACATGGAGACCAGCTGGGCTGCACAACTGTACTAGCAGGGCAAAAGATAGATTAGATTTAACAGATAAAGTATTAAGCTATACATCTGAGATGCACAATAAGTAAATTACAAGAATGTTACTTCTTGAATTAAAAATATGGGTTATTCAACAAGCAATAGGATATAAAGTATTGGTGACAACCAACTAAGAAACAGGTTTCAATGATTAAAAAAAAAGCCAGTTGTTATAATTGTATTTCTAAAAGGCACGATAAAGTAAAATTAAAAGTTCATGATTCAAATAGAGCACATCATTTTAAATAACTTTCCAATTTACTTCTATTATTAAATGTGCTTTGTTGAATAGTAAATCTGGGTAGGTTGGTAGCATCATGTGTCTTTAATATTCTATGACAGCAGTGTTCACTATAAACATTGTTGCAAACACTGCTGCCAGATGACTAAAGATATGTGCATACTCCTGAGTTCACCTAGGATTGCTCTTTAACAAATGATACCAAGAAAACTAATACAATTGATAGTAGAAGTGCTATATCCAAACCATTAAGTTTAATTTTGACTTTACTGTCCCATTAATGAGACCTCATCTTTAAAATGTAGTGGCATTTAAACACTTAGGGGTCCATTTATTAATGTGCGGATGGAAATGATCCGATATAGCGGATCATGTCCGCCGCACATCGATAAATGCCGACAACGATTTATCATTGCACCAGCAGTTCTTGTGAACTGCTGGTACAATACCACCTAGCAGGGGGTGTCAATCAGCCCTATCGTATTCGATTGGGCGAATTGCTGTCCGTCACCTCAGAGGTGGCAGACGAGTTAAGGAGCAGCGGTCTTAGTGGGTCTGAGGCAGCATCCTATATCCCTTAGGTTCCTCAATGGACAAAAATAATCTGTGTAAAAATTAACCTACTGCAAGTCAATAGGGAGTCAATGAGTTACATTCTAGGCCCCTCTCAAGATTTACATAAACAATAAAAAAATAATATATATACTTTCTTATGTCCCACATTGGTTGTATGCTGTCAATACTGTAAAAGGCTGTTATTGAGATTAGGATTACCTGTACATACAAGAGCGATATTGGGTTTGAGAAAGGAACAGTCACATTTGGCCTGCTCTCTTTAAGAAAGAGATTCTAGAGATAAGATATGATACAAACAACATATGTCTGTCAACCACACTTTTATTAACAAAACCACAAGTGCCACCACCTCAGAGGAAATTACACTTCTTCTTTTAGCAAATGTTAAAAACTGTTTAACAGAAAAAAGGTGAATAAAAAACAGTACCTAGGGTAGTTGCAAATGTAGATTCAGTAGATAACAGTAAAAACAAATACGTTGTTAGAAATATTTATAGAAGTTAGCTATAAAACATATAACAGGTAACCCATAGAGAAATATGTTTGTTATTCTCTACAGGCCTAATGATCTAAAACTAGCAGAATGGAGAGAAACCTTGCAACATCTTTGTGGGCTTGTTTTGATCATTATATTGCAATGTATTAATCTCTCCATCACATGCAGAGCCCTGTATAGCTAGATAAACAGCTCTCAAGCTAAAATCTCTTTGAAGGACCTCACAGAACTGACAAGGCTTCTTAGATCATTTCACCAAAGCAGAGAGCCCTAAATGAGACTAATTAGCAGAAACAAACTGAAAACATTTTTACCTTGTTTAACCTCAGCTGCAATACTACCATATTTTTTCTATCAAAGGAGCCTAAAATTCATAAAGTTAATTTACTTATTTTTTGTTTGTTTTTTTTAAATTCACAGTTTGGTGAATCAACTGATTTAATTATAAGTTACTGTTCAATATCTGTTTCGGACCTTTATTATGAGGTTTCTGCCCTAGGAAGCAATACCATCTTTATTGGGAAACGGGTTGTGGTATTTTATTTGTTTTTAATAACTTTTTAAATAAAATACCCTCATTGTTTAGAGGGGTTGTGAATTTCCCAAAAGGTTTTTGTGTGCTGTTTTTTTAAGCACCATTTGGATAATCCCATTTGGCCACATATAAACCAGAGAGATCACAGGGACCAGTACCAGAGTTGAGCGAACTGGGGGGCTCCAAATTCACCCACAATGCACTGTTTGCATTGATATAGTGTTCCTCACTTGTGAGCATCCATCCTTGGTGTGTGGTGTCTGGGATCTGTGTTCAGGTGTATCAGGGATATTGTGCCATTAGAGACCCTTCTTTTGAATTTCTTTCACTGTGTTGTGAGGTGCCTGAAACCACCAGGCAAATTTTAGCTTGAGAGCTGTTTATCCAACTATGCAGGTACTGCATGTGAAAGAGAGACACATATATTGGCCCCCATGTAATAAATCACAGATGGACACTGCTCCCAAATAGAAGCCTGTCAATCCACTATCACGAAATCCTTGTTAATCACCACAAATAAGTCTTTACTTGTGGCAGGCAGACATGAAAAAGCTGCACCCACAAGTCATTCAAAGCAGCGTACCACTTGATTGCAATATGGTGCTCAAAAAATAAAATATGTTTTCCCCATGCCCCAACTGAGTTTATGATTCCTGTAATTTGTCCTTTCTCTCTTGTAATACAAAAGTTTTTGTCCCATTGCAAAATTGAAAACATTTTTAAGACTTGACATTTCTTTATATTACATATACAGTATATATATATATGTATATATTTATTTTATTTTATAATCTAAGCTTCTTAATATTTTGATGGTGCCTGCACTTGCATTGTAGAAGAAAAAAATAAACAGACAGAGCAGAATTTTGTGAGCCTGTGCAGATGCTATTTTCAGAAATAACCTTTATACCTATCTAAGATGTATATTGATTCTAGACATTATGCGGAACAGTCATATATAAGCCCCAGAGTTGTTACACAATCATTTTTTATAAATCGTGCGCACATTTTGCTAAATTGTGAGCACATTTTGCTAAATCGTGAGCACATTTTGCTAAATCGTGAGCACATTTTGCTAAATCGTGAGCACATTTTACTAAATCGTGTGCACATTTTGCTAAATCGTGATCAAGATTTAACCAAATTGTGCTCACGATTTATAAATGATGATAATCATTCTATTCCACCTTAAAGGGACATTATACACTAGATTTTTCTTTGCATAAATGTTTTGCAGATGATCCATTTATACAGTCCACTTGTTAGTTTTTTTGTAACAATGTATAGTTTTGCTTACTTTTATTAACATTGTGCTGGTTTCAGACTCCTACCCAAGTCTCAAATGTATACATGCATTTACAGACCACTGCATGCTCCTGTTTGCATAATCTGTATTTTTATAAGCAGGGAAGGGGGGGAGAGTACCTGAACTCAGCCCCTTTCACTGGGTGTTCCAGCTAATTTCCTCAACAGTGCTAAATTTGGAGCTTCTAAGTTTTAAAAAGGTTTTATACCTGATTTTTAGATCAGTATCTGTGCATATTCTTCTTTATAGTATTGTCTATTACATGCAGTTATATGAAAATTTGTGTATACTGTCCCTTTAAGCATGAATTCCCCCCCTTACAGATCAGCCTGCTCCTCCCCTAGCTAGTTATGTTTTGATGACCTATCTACAGGAGGAGGAGCCTCCGCGCACCAGCTACTAGTACTTTCAGTTCAGTTCAGTTTGTCAGTAGAGATTGGAAGTCTGATTCATCTTGATGAATCAGTTCATTTCGGACGGTTCGTTTAACTGAACCAGTTAATGAACCAGTTAAGCAGTTCACTTGTTGGGCATGTGATGCATGAGGGATGATTGGCAGATTCTACTATTACGGATGCTCCACCAATCCGATTACTGACTCCTGAATCACTGTCCGACTCGTCCTGACACACAATGCAGTGTTACATCTATTTCTTACCCATATCATATGGATAACCAGTCTTTTGTTGTATATGAAAAACCAAGGCAAATACATACAACATGGTGCATAGAACAAAGTATGCTGCATATATTGTGTGGGTTCCAACACAGTGCATAGAACAGAGTATGCTGCATTTGTACAGTTGTATTTGCCTAATAGTTCCATATCTTACAAAAGGTTATCAATGATCATACACAAGGAAGTGATACCCACTTTATTTACCTAATAGGTATTATAATACATTACATTAACACAACTATTATCCCAGAGCTCCACAACAATATTAATGGGCTTAGAGGGGTCCTTAGGGTTAAGTTATGGTGAGGAGTATTTATAGTGAGGGACAGTAAAGGATAATTTAAGTTGCAGCTAGGGGTAAAGGCAGTGGTCTATTGAGAACTGCTGTGACCTTATATTTGAATCAGTGTACTGTTAACCGAGTGTTTCATTGCAAAGAAATTAGTTAAATGGGACACTCAAGTCAAAATAACCTTTTATGATTCAGATAGAGCATGCAGTTTTAAGACAATTTCTAATTCACTTCCATTATCAAATTGTGCACAGTCTTTTTATATTCCCACTTTCTGGGGAACAAAATCTTCCTGAGCATGTGCACAAGCTCACATGGTATATGTATACTAGTCTGTGATTGGCTGATGTCTGTTACATAATACAGGGGGCTGGAATATGAGAGAGAAAAAATAATTTTTCAGAAAAAATCTACTGCTAATTTGAAATTCAGAGTAGGTGTTTTTGTATTGTCTTTTTATTATGCACTTGTTAATTATGTAATTCTACTGCATCGTTCATGAACTGGACATCACTATGGGCTCGATTTCTGAAGCCCTTCTTCTCCCTATGACTGCAGGTTCTCACAAGAGATCCTTCAGTCACAATTTATCAAGCAGTGGCCATGAGACCGCTGCTTCCCTACCCTCTTCTCCTCGTCCGACCAGGGAGATTGACAGCTCCTGCCCGCGTGTGATTGGCTGTGTGTGGGTAGGTAGCGGGATCGCAAGCGAGCGCAAAATAGCGCTCGTGTGCAATGTTAAATTCCAGCAGCAGATTGCTGCCCACCAGAAGAGAGTTGGGGCGGACAGGGGCGAATATGTCTGCCCCTTGATTGATAAATTGACCCTTATGTGTCAGTGAGGATCAGCACAAACTGGTAAGTAACTGTGCACTTATCAAATTCAACAGATAAAAGGAAATATAGAAGAAAAAGGAATAAGGATAGGGAATGAGAGATTTGGCGCACTATCTTCCTCAAATAATAAAACCTAACACTTTATTGTGATTAATTAAAAAGCTAGTATCTAAAATAGGTCAATACTAGTTATATCACCAGTCCACTCTGCCAGAAATTTAACTAGGGTATTAGAAATGATATATTAACATAAACTGCAATAGAGTTGGACTCCAAAATCAATGGAGACCATAACCGCAGCACTGATTCAACACATACAAGCAAATCATGCCGTCAGGTCCCCATAGCGTGATCTTCCAATTACCCACATAGTGTCAGTGAATAATTTCTTTTTTGTAAGTAACTGTGCACCTCAGCTTCCGTCACATGGATTTCTAAAAGCCCAATGTTAGCATTATGTTATGTGACAAACAGTACATTTAGTATTGCAATGCTCACAAAGCATAGTTATCCTTTCACAATACAATGCTAAATAATCTGTGATTACCTTGTATCTAAGGCTTTGGACCAATCCCCCTTATCTCAGAGGTGTGTGCATACTTGAATTTAGCCAATCAGTGATCACTCACGATTCAACGAGAGTCAGCTCAGTATTAAATCAACGAAGATTAAAATCAAGTGACGCGTTTCTCAGCAAACAAGCTGTTTCATCAGGCAGATAAGCCTGATGAAACAGCTTGTTTGCTGAGAAACGCGTCTCTTGATTTTAATCTTTGTTAGTAAAGTTTATAACTTTTTTTACCAAAACACTTGCTATTGTGGACTTTTTGGTTCTATATCTGGTCCATTGGAAATTTGCTGATTGCCTCCTGTGGAAGCCTTGTCATAGTCTGTTGGGTGACTGTATTGATCCCTTCCTGTTTGACTAGCATCAATAGGGATGCACTACCAAATGTGAGTATATTTCTTACTACATACATCACTGCTCCTGGGTTCAAGACTGTACTAGGCCATATAGGCACCTCTGTGTCTTTTTGTATCTTTCTCACAGAAATTCCAGTTCATTCCTAGGAGGCCGGTCTGCTGGGTGACTGTCATAGATCCCAGACTGCTCCCAATGCACTAATTGGAGTGCGCTTAAGATTGTGAGTTTAATATAGTACTATCTGAACGTGTATCTGTGTGGATCAAACAATATTGGGCCATGTGGCACATCTGTCTCTCTTCTTGTTTATAGATAACCCTATTAGGATCCTGGCCGGGTTCTCCACAGATTGCTGCCTCGCATCCCTCTATCTACCATCCAAAGATCAAAGACTCTAATCATTTTTCACAGTTTTTAATGCTTGTAATATTTGACTAATAGTGTATCTATTGGGATAACGAATTGTATTTATCACACTGTTCCTTATTGGATTATCTACTTTAGATATACATTATACACATTACTAATACACACTAAATTGAGTAATAAATTTATTATTATACCTTTATTTAACATTATATAATCTCTAGGGCGCCCCCTATTTCTATAGACAATATTTTATATATTTTATAAAGAAATGACAGAAAAATATTTATTTGAAATTGTACAATTCATAATATTTTTTACAGGGAGCACAACTATTTTGTTTTGAGATACCAGTTTTTAACTTGAATAATTAACTAATTTCTGTTTAATATATAATTTAAATATAATATAATTTACACCTATTTCACCTCCAATAATTTGAATATAATTGCATTGTATTGTGAAAGGATAAATATACTTTGTGAGCATTGCAATACTAAGGCCTCTATTTAACAAGGTCTGGCGGACCTGATTCGACAGTGCGGATCAGGTCCGCCAGACCTCGCTGAATACGGAGAGTAATATGCTCTCCGTATTCAGCATTGCACCAGCAGCTCACAAGAGCTGCTGGTGCAACGCCGCCCCCTGCAGACTCGCAGCCAATGGGCCACCAGCAGGGGGGTGTCAATCAACCCGATCATACTCGATCGGGTTGATTTCCGGTGATGTCTGTCCGCCTGCTCAGAGCAGGCGGACAGGTTATGGAGCAGCGGTCTTTGTGACCGCTGCTTCATAACTGCTGTTTCTGGCGAGCCTGCAGGCTCACCAGAAACACAGGGCATCAAGCTCCATTCGGAGCTTGATAGATAGGCCCCTTAATGTACTGTTTGTCACATAACATAATGCTAACATTGGGCTTTTAGAAGTCCATGTGACTGAAGCTGAAGTCCACACTTAAGTTACCAGTCTGTCTGTATTTATCCTAACACTGACTGATCTGAAACTGAAAGTAATATTAGCTGGTGAGCCTGATCTGTAAGTGGGAGGATTCATGCTTAAGGTGGAATAGCATGATTATAATTAATTATAAATTGTGCTCACGATTTAGCTAAATTGTGAGCACGATTTAACTAAATCGTGCATATGATATAGCTTAATCGTGTGCACGTTATAGCTACATCGTGCGCGCAATTTAGCTTAATCGTGAGCACGATTTAGCAAAATGTGCTCACGGTTTAGCAAAATGTGCTCACGATTTCTAAAAAAAATCTTGTGTGACACCTCTGGGGCTCCGTACATATAGAAGACAAAGATAAAAAAGCACATTTTAAAATATATAGTAGCATTTAAATGTGAATTTACACTAGCCTAATACATTTTAGCAGTAATAAAATCCAGCAGGGGATAGAATAAAATTCTCAGAGGATAAACTACTATTCCTGCAGCATGTTTGGATAATAAAGGGATTTTTATGCTGACACTTCATTGCTGTTTTTGTCACAGTCAGTAGCAGCCAGTCTATACATAGGCTTGTGCCTAGGTGGTCATTATATCTGTATAGATACTCATCATTATTATACTGTGCAGCAAACTCATCATTATATAGTGCAGCGTGTTCACTATTAGTATAACATAATTTATGTAAGAACTTACCTGATAAATTCATTTCTTTCATATTAGCAAGAGTCCATGAGCTAGTGACGTATGGGATATACATTCCTACCAGGAGGGGCAAAGTTTCCCAAACCTTAAAATGCCTATAAATACACCCCTCACCACACCCACAATTCAGTTTAACGAATAGCCAAGAAGTGGGGTGATAAGAAAAAAGTGCGAAAGCATATAAAATAAGGAATTGGAATAATTGTGCTTTATACAAAAAAATCATAACCACCACAAAAAAAGGGCGGGCCTCATGGACTCTTGCTAATATGAAAGAAATGAATTTATCAGGTAAGTTCTTACATAAATTATGTTTTCTTTCATGTAATTAGCAAGAGTCCATGAGCTAGTGACGTATGGGATAATGACTACCCAAGATGTGGATCTTTCCACACAAGAGTCACTAGAGAGGGAGGGATAAAATAAAGACAGCCAATTCCTGCTGAAAATAATCCACACCCAAAATAAAGTTTAATGAAAAAACATAAGCAGAAGATTCAAACTGAAAACGCTGCCTGAAGTACTTTTCTACCAAAAACTGCTTCAGAAGAAGAAAATACAACAAAATGGTAGAATTTGGTAAAAGTATGCAAAGAGGGCCAAGTTGCCGCTTTGCAAATCTGATCAACCGAAGCTTCATTCCTAAACGCCCAGGAAGTAGAAACTGACCTAGTAGAATGAGCTGTAATCCTATGAGGCGGAGTCTTACCCGACTCAACATAGGCAAGATGAATTAAAGATTTCAACCAAGATGCCAAAGAAATGGCAGAAGTTTTCTGGCCTTTCTAAAACCGGAAAAGATAACAAATAAACTTGAAGTCTTTCGGAAAGACTTAGTAGCTTCAACATAATATTTCAAAGCTCTAATAACATCCAAAGAATGCAACGATTTCTCCTTAGAATTCTTAGGATTAAGACATAATGAAGGAACCACAATGTCTCTACTAATGTTGTTGGAATTCACAACTTAGGTAAAAATTCAAAAGAAGTTCGCAACACCGCCTTATCCTGATGAAAAATCAGAAAAGGAGACTCACAAGAAAGAGCAGATAATTCAGAAACTCTTCTGGCAGAAGAGATGGCCAAAAGGAACAAAACTTTCCAAGAAAGTAATTTAATATCCAATGAATGCATAGGTTCAAATGGAGGAGCTTGAAGAGCCCCCAGAACCAAATTCAAACTCCAAGGAGGAGAAATTGACTTAATGACAGGCTTTATACGAACCAAAGCTTGTACAAAACAATGAATATCAGGAAGAATAGCAATCTGTCTGTGAAAAAGAACAGAAAGAGCAGAGATTTGACCTTTCAAGGAACTTGCGGACAAACCCTTATCTAAACCATCCTGAAGAAACTGTAATATTCTCGGTATTCTAAAAGAATGCCAAGAAAAATGATGAGAAAGACACCAAGAAATATAAGTCTTCCAGACTCTATAATATATCTCTCTGGATACAGATTTACGAGCCTGTAACATAGTATTAATCACAGAGTCAGAGAAACCTCTTTGACCAAGAATCAAGCTTTCAATCTCCATACCTTTAAATTTAAGGATTTCAGATCCTGATGGAAAAAAGGACCTTGAGACAAAAGGTCTGGTCTTAACGGAAGAGTCCACGGTTGGCAAGAGGCCATCCGGACAAGATCCGCATACCAAAACCTGTGAGGCCATGCCGGAGCTACCAGCAGAACAAACGAGCATTCCTTCAGAATCTTGGAGATTACTCTTGGAAGAAGAACTAGAGGCGGAAAGATATAGGCAGGATGATACTTCCAAGGAAGTGATAATGTATCCACTGCCTCCGCCTGAGGATCCCGGGATCTGGACAGATACCTGGGAAGTTTCTTGTTTAGATGAGAAGCCATCAGATCTATTTCTGGAAGTTCCCACATTTGAACAATCTGAAGAAATACCTCTGGGTGAAGAGACCATTCGCCCGGATGCAACGTTTGGCGACTGAGATAATCCGCTTTCCAATTGTCCATACCTGGGATATGAACCGCAGAGATTAGACAGGAGCTGGATTCCGCCCAAACCAAAATTCGAGATACTTCTTTCATAGCCAGAGGACTGTGAGTCCCTCCTTGATGATTGATGTATGCCACAGTTGTGACATTGTCTATCTGAAAACAAATGAACAACTCTCTCTTGAGAAGAGGCCAAGACTGAAGAGCTCTGAAAATTGCACGGAGTTCCAAAATATTGATCGGAAATCTCACCTCCTGAGATTCCCAAACCCCTTGTGCCGTCAGATACCCCCACACAGCTCCCCAACCTGTAAGACTTGCATCTGTTGAGATTATAGTCCAGGTCGGAAGAACAAAGAAGCCCCCTGAACTAAACAATGGTGATCTGTGCACCATGTCAGAGAGTGTTGTAAAATCGGTTTAAAGATATTAATTGAGATATCTTTGAGTAATCCCTGCACCATTGGTTCAGCATACAGAGCTGAAGAGGTCGCATGTGAAAACGAGCAAAGGAGATCGCATCTGATGCGGCAGTCCTAAGACCCAACATTTCCATGCATAAGGCTACCAAAGGGAATGATTGTGACTGAAGGTTTTGACAAGCTGATATCAATGTTAAACTTCTCTTGTCTGACAAGGACAGAGTCATAGACACTGAATTTATCTAGAAACCTAAAAAGGTTACCCTTGTCTGAGGAATCAATGAACTGAATGGTAAATTGATCCTCCAACCATGAATTTGAAGAAACAACACAAGTCGATTCATATGAGATTCTTCGAAAATGAGAAGACTGAGCAAGTACCAAGATATCGTCCAAATAAGGAAATACCAAAACCCTATTCTCTGATTACAGAAAAAAGGGGCACCGAGAACCTTTGAAAAAAATTCTTGGAACTGAGGCTAGGCCAAACGGTAGAGCCACAAAACTGGTAATGCTTGTCTAAAAAGAGAATCTCAGACACTAAAAGTGATCTGGATGAATCGGAATATGCAGATACACATCCTGTAAATCTATTGTAGACATATAATGCCCTTGCTAAACAAAAGGCAGGATAGTCCTACAGTAACCATCTTGAATGTTGGTATCCTAACATAACGATTCAATAATGACAGATCCGGAACTGGTCTGAAGGAATTGAACTTCTTTGGTACAAATGAAGAGATAAAATAAAACCCCAGCCCCTGTTCCAGAACTGGAACTGGCATAAATACTCCAGCCAACTCTAGATCTGAAACACATTACAGAAATGCTGAGCCTTTGCTGTGTTAACTGGGACACGGGAAAGAAAAGAATCTCTTAGCAGGAGGCCTTAACTTGAAGCCAATTCTGTACCTTTCTGAAACAATGTTTCTGAAACCAGAGATTAAGAACGGAATTGATCCAAATTTCTTTGAAGAAAACGTAATCTGCCCCATACCAGCTGAGCTGGAATAAGGGCCGCACCTTCATAGGTACTTAGGAGCTGGCTATAGGTTTCTATATGGCTTGGATATATTCCAAACTGGAAATAGTTTCCAAACTGATACCGCTCCTGAGGATGAAGGATCAGGCTTTTGTTCCTTGTGAGGAAAGGAACTAAAATGATTATTTACCCTGGAAAGAAAGGGAGAGCAAAGATGACTTAGAAGACATGTCAGCATTCCAAGTTTAATCCATAAAGCTTCTCTAGCTAAAATAGCTAGAGACATATACCTGACATCAACTCTAATGATATCAAAAGATGGTATCACCAATAAAATTATTAGCATGTTATAGAATAATAATAATGCTATAAAATTATGATCTGTTACTTGTTGCGCTAAAGCTTCTAATCAAAAAGTTGAAGCTGCAGCAACATCCGCTAAAAATATAGCAGGTCTAAGAAGATTACCTGAACATAAGTAAGCTTTTCTTAGAAAGGATTCAATTTTCCTATCTAAAGGATCCTTAAATGAAGTACTATCTGCCGTAGGAATAGTAGTACATTAGCAGGAGTAGAGATAGCCCCATAACCTTAGGGATTTTTGTCTCAAAAAAACTCTAATCTGTCAGATGGCACAGGATATAATTTGCTTAAACGTCTAGAAGGAGTAAATAAATTACCCAAATTATTCCATTCCCTGGAAATTACTTCAGAAATAGCATCAGGGAGATAAAACACTTCTGGAATAACTACAGGAGATTTAAAAACCTTATTTAAACGTTTACATTTAGAATCAAGAGGACCAGAATCCTCTATTTCTAATGCAAATAACACTTCTTTAAGTAAAGAACGAATAAATTCCATCTTGAACAAATACAAAGATTTATCAGCATCAACCTCTGAGACAGAAACCTCTGAACCAGAAGAACCATTATCAGTATCAGAATGATGATGTTCATTTAAAAATTCATCTGAAAAAAGAGAAGTTTTAAAAGACTTTTATGTATACTAGAAGGAGAAATAACAGACATAGCCTTCTTTAATGGATTTAAAAAATAAAATCTCTTATGTTATCAGGAATACTCTGAAAATTAGATGTTGACGGAACAGCAACAGGTAATGTAACAGTACTAAAGGAAATTTTATCTGCATTAATAAGTTTGACATGACATGCAATACAAATAACAGCTGGAGAAACAGATACCAAAAGTTTATAGCAGATACACTTAGCTTGGTAGCTCCAGCACTGTGCATTTTCCTGAAGTAACTTCTGACTCAGTTGCAACGTGGAACATCTTGCAATATGTAAAAGAAAAAAAACAACATATAAAGCAAAATTGATCAAATTCCTTAAATGACAGTTTCAGGAATGGGAAAAAATGCCAAAGAACAAGCTTCTAGCAACCAGAAGCAATAAAAAATGAGACTTAAATAATGTGGAGACAAAAGTGACGCCCATATTTTTTCGCGCCAAATAAGACGCCCACATTATTTGGCGCCTAAATGCTTTTTGGCGCCAAAAATGACGCCACATCCGGAACGCCGACATTTTTGGCGCAAAATAACGTCAAAGAATGACGCAACTTCCGGCGACACGTATGACGCCGGAAACGAAATAGAATTTTTGCGCCAAAAAAGTCCGCGCCAAGAATGACGCAATAAAATGAAGCATTTTCAGCCCCCGCGAGCCTAACAGCCCACAGGGAAAAAGTCAAATTTTAAGGTAAAAAATGTTAAATTAAAATGCATTATCCCAAATATGAAACTGACTGTCTGAAAAATAAGGAAAGTTGAACATTCTGAGTCAAGGCAAATAAATGTTTGAATACATATATTTAGAACTTTATAAACAAAGTGCCCAACCATAGCTAGGAGTGTCACAGAAAATAAGACTTACTTACCCCAGGACACTCATCTACATATAGCAGATAGCCAAACCAGTACTGAAACGAGAATCAGCAGAGGTAATGGTATATATAAGAGTATATCGTCGATCTGAAAAGGGAGGTAAGAGATGAATCTCTACGACCGATAACAGAGAACCTATGAAATAGACCCCTTAGAAGGAGATCACTGCATTCAAATAGGCAATACTCTCCTCACATCCCTCTGACATTCACTGCACGCTGAGAGGAAAACCGGGCTCCAACTTGCTGCGGAGCGCATATCAACGTAGAATCTAGCACAAACTTACTTCACCACCTCCATCGGAGGCAAAGTTTGTAAAAACTGAATTGTGGGTGTGGTGAGGGGTGTATTTATAGGCATTTTAAGGTTTGGGAAACTTTGCCCCTCCTGGTAGGAATGTATATCCCATACGTCACTAGCTCATGGACTCTTGCTAATTACATGAAAGAAATAGATATTCCGTCATTATACAGCACAGCATATTTATCAGATACTGATCAGTATACAGTGCAGCTTATTCACTATTAGTATATAGATATTCCATCATACAGCACAACTTACTTATTTATAATAGTATACATACTCATAATACAGAGCAGTGTACTCATCATTATACAGTGTAGCATGTTTATTATTAGTATATAGATATTCCGACATTATACAGCACAACTTATTTATAAGAGTATACATACTCATTATAATACAGAGCAGTGTACTCATCATTATACAGTGTAGCATGTTTACTATTAGTATATAGATATTCCGTCATTATACAGCACAACATATTTAGCAGAGTATACATACTTATCAGTATACAGTGCAGGTTATTCACTATTAGTATATAGATATTTTGTCATTATGCAGCACAACTTACTTATTTATAAGAGTATACATACTCATCATAATACAGATCAGTGTACTCATTAGGGTATAGTGTTTAGAAACTCACATCATTATACAACATAATGTGCTTGCTGCCAGTGTATAAATACTCATGATCATTATAAAGTGCAGCATGCTTGTTACCAGTGTGTAAATACCCCTGTTAAGAAGGTCTGCTTCTGATCATTCTGCAACAAGGGCTTTTTGTATTTTTATTCTTTGGCTAGAAATAATGTTCAGACCAAAATGTATTAAACTTATAAAGAGATTCCCAGCTAATTTGTGTGCATGGTTTAAGGACAAACACGTAGACAGTGAATATAATTTACACAGAAGGTTTAATCTCTGTCTGTTAAACAGTTTAATTCTTTATGTGATGTCATTATGAAATAAAAATCTACTAAAGACTTATAAAGAGGCCATAGAAGAAGAAGTACCTCATATCTATATTGAAATTCATGGGTTAAAACACAATCCAAATAGTAAATATGACTCTTTTTGCATTAATAACATATATTAGCACTTAAACTAAAATGAACAAAACGTGGAAAAAAGACATAAATAATGTAGCTTATTTGTCTTTATAGCTTATATAACAAAAAAGTTCTGGTATTGAGTAACTTTCACCTAGATTACGAGTTTTGCGTTAACAGGGGTGCGGTGCTAACGAGCAGTTTTCCCTCACCGCTCACCTACAGACAACGCTGGTATTACGGGTTATTAGAAACTCGGCATTAGCCGCAGAAAAGTGAGTGGAGAGCAAAATTTTACTCCACATCTTACCTCAATACCGGCGCTGCTTACGGTAGCGATGAGCTGGCAAAACGTGCTTGTGCACAATTTCCCCATAGGAATCAATAGGGGAGAGCCGGCTGAAAAAACCTAACACCTGCAAAAAAGCAGCGTTCAGCTCTTAACGCAGCCCCATTGACTCCTATGGGGAAATACATTTTATGTCTACACCTAACACCCTAACATGAACCCTGAGTCTAAACACCCCTAATCATACACTTATTAACCCCTAATCTGCCGCCCCCGACATCGCCGCCACCACCTACATTATACTTATTAACCCCTAATCTGCTGCCACCAACATCGCCGAACCCTACATTATATTTATTAACCCTTAATCTGCCGCACTCAATGTCACCGCAACCTAGCTACATTTATTGACCCCTAATCTGCCGCCCCCAATGTCGCCGCCATTTTATTAAATGAAATCTAAGTCTAACCCTAAACCTAGCTCCCCCTAACTTAAATATAATTTAAATATATCTAAATAAATATTCCTATCATTAACTAAAGTATTCCTATTTAAAACTAAATACTTACCTATAAAATAAACCTTAAGATAGCTACAATATAACTAATAGTTGCATTGTAGCTAGCTTAGGCCTAGATTTAGAGTTTGGCGTTATTCTTCAGTTGGACGTCGCTGGAAGAAGATGGGTCCGTGGTGGAGGTCTTCAGGATGGAGCCGGTCGTCATCGGATGAAGATAGAAGATGCCGCTTGGATCAAGATGGTTGCCGGTCCGGATCGCCTCTTCTTCCCGGATAGGATGAAGACTTTGGAGCCTCTTCTGGACCTCTTCAGCCACCGGATGATGGATGTCTAGCCCCCGCTTGGGTTGGATGAAGATTTTGGAGCCAGGACGGATCGGTGATACCTGGTGAGGTGAAGACAAGGTAGGATGATCTTCAGGGGCTTAGTGTTAGGTTTATTTAAGGGGGGTTTGGGTTAGATTAGGGGTATGTGGGTGGTGGGTTGTAATGTTGGGGGGGGGTATTGTATGTTTTTTTTTACAGGCAAAAGAGCTGAACTTCTTGGGGCATGCCCCGCAAAGGGCCCTGTTCAGGGCTGGTAAGGTAAAAGAGCTTTGAACTTTAGTAATTTAGAATAGGGTAGGGCATTTTTTATTTTGGGGGTCTTTGTTATTTTATTAGGGGGCTTAGAATAGGTGTAATTAGTTTAAAATTGTTGTAATATTTTTCTTATGTTTGTAAATATTTTTTTATTTTTTGTAACTTAGTTCTTTTTTATTTTTTGTACTTTAGTTAGTTTATTTCATTGTAGTTATTTGTAGATATTGTATTTAATTAATGTAGTGATAGTGTAGTGTTAGGTTTAATTGTAGGTAATTATAGGTATTTTATTTAATTAATTTAATGATAGTATAGTGTTAGGTTTAATTGTAACTTAGGTTAGGATTTATTTTACAGGTAATTTTGTAATTATTTTAACTAGGTAGCTATTAAATAGTTCTTAACTATTTAATAGCTATTGTACATGGTTAAAATAATTACAAAGTTGCCTGTAAAATAAATATTAATCCTAAAATAGCTATAATATAATTATAATTTATATTGTAGCTATATTAGGATTTATTTTACAGGTAAGTATTTAGCTTTAAATAGGAATAATTTATTTAATAAGAGTTAATTAATTTTTTTAGATGTAAATTATATTTAACTTAGGGGTTGTGTTAGTGTTAGGGTTAGACTTAGCTGTAGGGGTTAATACATTTATTAGAATAGCGGTGAGCTCCAGTCAGCAGATTAGGGGTTAATAATTGAAGTTAGGTGTCGGCGATGTTAGGGAGGGCAGATTAGGGGTTAATACTATTTATTATAGGGTTAGTGAGGCAGATTAGGGGTTAATAAGTGTAGGCAGGTGGAGGCGACGTTGTGGGGGGCAGATTAGGGGTTAATAAATATAATATAGGGGTCGGCGATGTTAGGGCAGCAGATTAGGGGTACATAGGGATAATGTAAGTAGCGGCGGTTTACGGAGCGGCAGATTAGGGGTTAATAATAATATGCAGGGGCGGCAGATTAGGGGTTAATAAGTGTAAGGCTAGGGGTGTTTAGACTCGGGGTACATGTTAGGGTGTTAGGTGCAGACGTAGGAAGTGTTTCCCCATAGCAAACAATGGGGCTGCGTTAGGAGCTGAACGCGGCTTTTTTGCAGGTGTTAGGTTTTTTTTCAGCTCAAACAGCCCCATTGTTTTCTATGGGGGAATCGTGCACGAGCACGTTTTTGAGGCTGGCCGCTTGCGTAAGCAACTCTGGTATCGAGAGTTGAAGCTGCGTTAAATATGCTCTACGCTCCTTTTTTGGAGCCTAACGCAGCCTTTATGTGGACTCTCAATACCAGAGTTATTTTTATGGTGCGGCCAGAAAAAAGCCGGCGTTAGCTTTTCGGGTCGTTACCGACAAAACTCTAAATCTAGCCGTTAGGGTTTATTTTTATTTTACAGGCAAGTTTGTATTCATTTTAACTAGGTACAATAGTTATTACATAGTTATTAACTATTTAATAGCTACCTAGTTAAAATAAATTAAAATTTACCTGTAAAATAAATCCTAACCTTAGTTACAATTACACCTAACACTACACTATAATTAAATGAATTACCTAAACTAAATACAATTAAATACAATTTAAAAAAATTATCTAAAGTACGGAAAAAAAAAACTAAAATTACAGAAAATAATAAAATAATTACAAGTTTTTTAAACTAATTACATCTAATCCCCCAATAAAATAAAAAGCCCCCCAAAATAATAAAAAGCCCTACCCTATATTAAATTACAAATAGCCCTTAAAAGGGCCTTTTGCGGGACATTGCCCCAAAGTAATCAGCTTTTTTACCTGTAAAAAAAGTACAATACCCCCCAACATTAAAACCCACCACCCACACACCCAACCCTACTCTAAAACCCACCCACTACCCCTTAATAAAACCTAACACTAACCCCTTGAAGATCACCCTACCTTGAGAAGTCTTCACCCAACCGGGCCGAAGTCCTCAACGAAGCCAGGCGAAGTGGTCCTCCAGACGGGCAGAAGTCTTCATCCAAGCCGGGAAGAAGAGGTCCTCCAGACGGGCAGAAGTCTTCATCCAGACGGCATCTTCTATCTTCATCCATCCGGCGCGGAGCGGCTCCATCTTCAAGACATCCGACACGGAGCATCCTCTTCAAACGAAGTCCAACTGAAGAATGAAGGTTCCTTTAAATGACGTCATCTAAGATGGTGTCCCTTGAATTCCGATTGGCTGATAGAATTCTATCCACTTCTGCTGACTTCGTTGAGGACTTCGGCCCGGATGGGTGAAGACTTCTCAAGGTAGGGTGATCTTCAAGGGGTTAGTGTTAGGTTTTATTAAGGGGGCATTGGGTGAGTAGGGTTGGGTGTGTGGGTGGTGGGTTTTAATGTTGGGGGGGTATTGTACTTTTTTTTTTACAGGTAAAAGAGCTGATTACTTTGGGGCAATACTCCGCAAAATGCCCTTTTAAGGGCTATTTGTAATTTAGTATAGGGTAGGGTTTTTATTATTTTGGGGGGCTTTTTTATTTTATTAGGGGGATTAGATTAGATGTAAATAGTTTTAAAAACTTGTAATTATTTTATTATTTTCTGTAATCTAGTGTGTTTTTTTCCGTACTTTAGATAATTTTTTTAAATTGTATTTAATTGTATTTAGTTTAGGTAATTCATTTAATTATAGTGTAGTGTTGGGTGTAACTTAGGTTAGGATTTCTTTTACAGGTAAATTTGAATTTATTTTAACTAGGTAGCTATTAAATAGTTAATAACTATTTAATAACTATTGTACCTAGTTAAAATAAATACAAACTTGCCTGTAAAATAAAAATAAACCCTAAGCTAGATACAATGTAACTATTAGTTAAATTGTAGCTAGCTTATGGTTTATTTTATAGTTAAGTATTTAGTTTTAAATAGGAATAATTTTGTGAATTGTAGTAATTTTATTTAGATTTATTTAAATTATATTTTAGTTAGGGGGTGTTAGGCTTAGACTTAGATTCAGGGGTTAATACATTTAATATAGTTGCGGCGATGTTGGGGTGGCAGATTAGGGGTTAATAAATGTAGGTAAGTGTCAGCGATGTTAGGGATGGCCGATTAGGGGTTAATAAAATTTAACTAGTGTTTGCGATGCGGGAGGGCGGCGGTTTAGGGGTTAATATATTTTTTATAGTGGCAGCAATGTCCGGTTCGGCAGATTAGGGGTTAAAAAACATAATTTATGTAAGAACTTACCTGATAAATTCATTTCTTTCATATTAGCAAGAGTCCATGAGCTAGTGACGTATGGGATATACATTCCTACCAGGAGGGGCAAAGTTTCCCAAACCTCAAAATGCCTATAAATACACCCCTCACCACACCCACAAATCAGTTTAACGAATAGCCAAGAAGTGGGGTGATAAGAAAAAAGTGCGAAAGCATAAAAAATAAGGAATTGGAATAATTGTGCTTTATACAAAAAAATCATAACCACCACAAAAAAGGGTGGGCCTCATGGACTCTTGCTAATATGAAAGAAATGAATTTACATAAATTATGTTTTCTTTCATGTAATTAGCAAGAGTCCATGAGCTAGTGACGTATGGGATAATGACTACCCAAGATGTGGATCTTCCATGCAAGAGTCACTAGAGAGGGAGGGATAAAATAAAGACAGCCAATTCCGCTGAAAAAAATCCACACCCAAAAATAAAGTTTAAATCTTATAAAGAAAAAAACTGAAAATATAAGCAAAAGATTCAAACAGCTGCCTGAAGTACTTTTCTACCAAAAACAGCTTCAGAAGAAGAAAACACATCAAAATGGTAGAATTTAGTAAAAGTATGCAAAGAAGACCAAGTTGCTGCTTTGCAAATCTGATCAACCGAAGCTTCATTCCTAAACGCCCAGGAAGTAGAAACTGACCTAGTAGAATGAGCTGTAATCCTTTGAGGCGGAGTTTTACCCGACTCGACATAAGCATGATGAATTAAAGATTTCAACCAAGATGCCAAAGAAATGGCAGAGGCCTTCTGACCTTTCCTAGAACCGGAAAAGATAACAAATAGACTAGAAGTCTTTCGGAAATTCTTAGTAGCTTCAACATAATATTTCAAAGCTCTAACTACATCCAAAGAATGCAATGATTTCTCCTTAGAATTCTTAGGATTAGGACATAATGAAGGAACCACAATTTCTCTACTAATGTTGTTAGAATTCACAACCTTAGGTAAAAATTTAAAAGAAGTTTGTAACACCGCCTTATCCTGGTGAAAAATCAGAAAAGGAGACTCACAAGAAAGAGCAGATAATTCAGAAACTCTTCTGGCAGAAGAGATGGCCAAAAGGAACAAAACTTTCCAAGAAAGTAATTTAATTTCCAATGAATGCATAGGTTCAAACGGAGGAGCTTGAAGAGCCCCCAGAACCAAATTCAAACTCCAAGGAGGAGAAATTGACTTAATGACAGGTTTTATACGAACCAAAGCTTGTACAAAACAATGAATATCAGGAAGATTAACAATCTTTCTGTGAAAAAGAACAGAAAGAGCAGAGATTTGTCCTTTCAAGGAACTTGCAGACAAACCTTTATCCAAACCATCCTGAAGAAACTGTAAAATTCTCGGAATTCTAAAAGAATGCCAGGAAAAATGATGAGAAAGACACCAAGAAATATAAGTCTTCCAGACTCTATAATATATCTCCCTAGATATGGATTTACGAGCCTGTAACATAGTATTAATCACAGAGTCAGAGAAACCTCTTTGACTAAGAATCAAGCGTTCAATCTCCATACCTTTAAATTTAAGGATTTGAGATCCTGATGGAAAAAAGGACCTTGCGACAGAAGGTCTGGTCTTAACGGAAGAGTCCACGGTTGGCAAGAAGCCATCCGGACAAGATCCGCATACCAAAACCTGTGAGGCCATGCTGGAGCTACCAGCAGAACAAACGAGCATTCCTTCAGAATCTTGGAGATTACTCTTGGAAGAAGAACTAGAGGCGGAAAGATATAGGCAGGATGATATTTCCAAGGAAGTGACAATGCATCCACTGCTTCCGCTTGAGGATCCCTGGATCTGGACAGATACCTGGGAAGTTTCTTGTTTAGATGAGAGGCCATCAGATCTATTTCTGGAAGTCCCCACATTTGAACAATCTGAAGAAATACTTCTGGGTGAAGAGACCATTCGCCCGGATGTAACGTTTGGCGACTGAGATAATCCGCTTCCCAATTGTCTATACCTGGGATATGAACCACAGAAACTAGACAGGAGCTGGATTCTGCCCATACCAGAATTCGAGATACTTCTTTCATAGCTAGAGGACTGTGAGTCCCTCCTTGATGATTGATGTATGCCACAGTTGTGACATTGTCTGTCTGAAAACAAATGAACAATTCTCTCTTTAGAAGAGGCCATGACTGAAGAGCTCTGAAAATTGCACGGAGTTCCAAAATATTGATCGGTAATCTCACCTCCTGAGATTCCCAAACCCCTTGTGCTGTCAGAGACCCCCACACAGCTCCCCAACCTGTAAGACTTGCATCTGTTGAAATTACAGTCCAGGTCGGAAGAACAAAAGAAGCCCCCTGAACTAAACGATGGTGATCTGTCCACCACGTCAGAGAGTGTCGTACAATCGGTTTTAAAGATATTAATTGAGATATCTTTGTGTAATCCCTGCACCACTGGTTCAGCATACAGAGCTGAAGAGGTCGCATGTGAAAACGAGCAAAGGGGATCGCGTCCGATGCAGCAGTCATAAGACCTAGAATTTCCATGCATAAGGCTACCGAAGGGAATGATTGTGACTGAAGGTTTCGACAAGCTGATATCAATTTTAGACGTCTCTTGTCTGTCAAAGACAGAGTCATGGACACTGAATCTATCTGGAAACCTAAAAATGTTACCCTTGTCTGAGGAATCAATGAACTTTTTGGTAAATTGATCCTCCAACCATGATCTTGAAGAAACAAAACAAGTCGATTCGTATGAGATTCTGCTAAATGTGAAGGCTGAGCAAGTACCAAGATATCGTCCAAATAAGGAAATACCACAATACCCTGTTCTCTGATTACAGACAGAAGGGCACCGAGAACCTTTGTAAAAATTCTTGGAGCTGTTACTAGGCCAAACGGTAGAGCCACAAACTGGTAATGCTTGTCTAGGAAAGAGAATCTCAGAAACTGATAGTGATCTGGATGAATCGGAATATGCAGATATGCATCCTGTAAATCTATTGTAGACATATAATGCCCTTGCTGAACAAAAGGCAGGATAGTCCTTACAGTTACCATTTTGAATGCTGGTATCCTTACATAACGATTCAATATTTTTAGATCCAGAACTGGTCTGAAGAAATTCTCCTTCTTTGGTACAATGAAGAGATTTGAATAAAACCCCAGCCCCTGTTCCAGAACTGGAACTGGCATAATTACTCCAGCCAACTCTAGATCTGAAACACATTTCAGAAATGCTTGAGCCTTCGCTGGGTTTACTGGGACACGGGAAAGAAAAAATCTCTTTGCAGGAGGCCTTATCTTGAAGCCAATTCTGTACCCTTCTGAAACAATGTTCTGAATCCAAAGATTGTGAATGGAATTGATCCAAATTTCTTTGAAAAAACGTAATCTGCCCCCTACCAGCTGAGCTGGAATGAGGGCCGCACCTTCATGTGGACTTAGGAGCTGGCTCTGGTTTTCTAAAAGGCTTGGATTTATTCCAGACTGGAGATGGTTTCCAAACTGATACCGCTCCTGAGGATGAAGGATCAGGCTTTTGTTCCTTGTTGTGACGAAAGGAACGAAAACGATTATTAGACCTAAATTTACCTTTAGATTTTTTATCCTGTGGTAAAAAAGTTCCTTTCCCTCCAGTAACAGTTGAGATAATAGAATCCAACTGAGAACCAAATAATTTATTACCCTGGAAAGAAAGGGAAAGCAGAGTAGACTTAGAAGACATATCAGCATTCCAAGTTTTAAGCCATAAAGCTCTTCTAGCTAAAATAGCTAGAGACATATACCTGACATCAACTCTAATGATATCAAAGATGGCATCACAAATAAAATTATTAGCATGTTGAAGAAGATTAATAATGCTATGAGAATTATGATCTGTTACTTGTTGCGCTAAAGCTTCTAACCAAAAAGTTGAAGCTGCAGCAACATCCGCTAAAGATATAGCAGGTCTAAGAAGATTACCTGAACACAAGTAAGCTTTTCTTAGAAAGGATTCAATTTTCCTATCTAAAGGATCCTTAAAGGAAGTACTATCTGCCGTAGGAATAGTAGTACGCTTAGCAAGAGTAGAGACAGCCCCATCAACCTTAGGGATTTTGTCCCAAAACTCTAATCTCTCAGATGGCACAGGATATAATTGCTTAAAACGTTTAGAAGGAGTAAATGAATTACCCAAATTATTCCATTCCCTGGAAATTACTTCAGAAATAGCATCAGGGACAGGAAAAACTTCTGGAATAACTACAGGAGATTTAAAAACCTTATTTAAACGTTTAGATTTAGTATCAAGAGGACCAGAATCCTCTATTTCTAATGCAATTAGGACTTCTTTAAGTAAAGAACGAATAAATTCCATTTTAAATAAATATGAAGATTTATCAGCATCAACCTCTGAGACAGAATCCTCTGAACCAGAAGAACCATTATCAGAATCAGAATGATGATGTTCATTTAAAAATTCATCTGAAAAATGAGAAGTTTTAAAAGACTTTTTACGTTTACTAGAAGGAGGAATAACAGACATAGCCTTCTTAATGGATTTAGAAACAAAATCTCTTATGTTATCAGGAACACTCTGAGTATTAGATGTTGACGGAACAGCAACAGGTAATGTAACAGTACTAAAGGAAATATTATCTGCATTAACAAGTTTGTCATGACAATCAGTACAAACAACAGCTGGAGGAACAGATACCACAAGTTTATAGCAGATACACTTAGCTTTGGTAGATCCAGCACCAGGCAGCGATTTTCCAGAAGTATCTTCTGACTCAGTGTCAACGTGGGACATCTTGCAATATGTAATAGAAAAAACAACATATAAAGCAAAATTGATCAAATTCCTTAAATGACAGTTTCAGGAATGGGAAAAAATGCCAGAGAACAAGCTTCTAGCAACCAGAAGCAATAAATAATGAGACTTAAATAATGTGGAGACAATAGTGACGCCCATATTTTTTTAGCGCCAAAAAAGACGCCCACATTATTTGGCGCCTAAATGCTTTTGGCGCCAAAAATGACTCCACATCCGGAACGCCGACACTTTTGGCGCAAAAAAAACGTCAAAAATGAAGCAACTTCCGGCGACACGTATGACGCCAGAAACAGAAAAAATTTTTGCGCCAAAAAAGTCCGCGCCAAGAATGACGCAATAAAATGAAGCATTTTCAGCCCCCGCGAGCCTAACAGCCCACAGGGAAAAAAGTCAAATTTTAAGGTAAGAAAAAATTGATTGATTCATATGCATTATCCCAAATATGAAACTGACTGTCTGAAATAAGGAACGTTGAACATCCTGAGTCAAGGCAAATAAATGTTTGAATACATATATTTAGAACTTTATAAAAAAAGTGCCCAACCATAGCTTAGAGTGTCACAGAAAATAAGACTTACTTACCCCAGGACACTCATCTACATGTTGTAGAAAGCCAAACCAGTACTGAAACGAAAATCAGTAGAAGTAATGGTATATATAAGAGTATATCGTCGATCTGAAAAGGGAGGTAAGAGATGAATCTCTACGACCGATAACAGAGAACCTATGAAATAGACCCTGTAGAAGGAGATCATTGAATTCAAATAGGCAATACTCTCCTCACATCCCTCTGACATTCACTGCACGCTGAGAGGAAAACCGGGCTCCAACCTGCTGCGGAGCGCATATCAACGTAGAATCTAGCACAAACTTACTTCACCACCTCCATAGGAGGCAAAGTTTGTAAAACTGATTTGTGGGTGTGGTGAAGGGTGTATTTATAGGCATTTTGAGGTTTGGGAAACTTTGCCCCTCCTGGTAGGAATGTATATCCCATACGTCACTAGCTCATGGACTCTTGCTAATTACATGAAAGAAAAATTATTTTAGTGTTTGAGATGTGGGGGGGGCCTTGGTTTAGGGGTTAATAGGTAGTTTATGGGTGTTAGTGTACTTTTTAGCACTATAGTTAATAGTTTTATACTACGGCGTTAGCCCATAAAACTCTTAACTACTGACTTTTAAATGCGGTATCAGTCTTGACAGGAGAGGCTGTACAGCTCACTTTTTGTCAGACTCGTAATGCCGGCACTATGCAAGTCCCATTGAAAATATAGGATACGCAATTGACGTAAGTGGATTTGTGGTATTTTCGAGTCTGACCAAAAAAGTGAGTGGCGAGCCTGTCATTTCAAGACTCGTAACACCAGCGGGCGTTAAAAAGCAGCGTTGGGACCTCTCAACACTGCTTTTTAACCCTAACGCACAACTCGTAATCTAGCCGTTTAGTTGCTTGTCTACAAGTAGTTAAGAACATTGGTTGTATCTTTTTTAAGAGGAAATAAATAGCTTAAAATATCTGTTCATGCAAAAGTTTAAGGTTTTGTTGAAACACAGAAAAAAAAACTGGGAGGATCCTGGTTAGAGCTTTTTCATAATGAAAATGCAAAACTTAAACTTTGAAATCCCCCACACATTTTTTAAGCCATCTGTTAAATTAGAAACAACTGGGTAATGTGACTCAGTAATTTCTGTATTTTTCCTTATATGCAGAGCATAGGAGGAGCACATTGCTTGTGTTTTTTTTTATTATCTTTCTTTATTTAATTACATTTCTATTAATATAACTTTGGTTTTGTTTTCTTTTGTTTGCTAAAGTGTTTTCTATATTTGGTTTTTATATTTAAAAAAAAACTTTATTAAAAGGGACATTAAACACTAAATACAATTTATAAGCATAGTATTGAAGTTATTTCCAACCTCCCATGGATGCCGCCATGTTGAAATCTAGCTTTCACTGCATTTTGGTGCCAATGTATTTGCACATGTGTAGCAACTCTTCTTTAGATACCTGCAGTGTAACCTAGGTCCCAAAATGGTGGCACCCATGATTAGAGTGAGGTGCGTGATTTTTATTTAGTAGTTGATCTTCCTTTAAATATTGCTTGTGTGTTATAATGTTAATGTGTAAGTATAATGCATAGCGATGGATGACAGTCTTATTATGATCTGCTTTTATAGGTAACAGTTTCAGTACAACAAAGGTGTCTTGTACACAGGCGTTTTCCGACTACACCAATGAGCCGCGCAAGAAGTACCAGCAATCCTTGTCCATGTATAGTTGGTATGACCCCGTCTACTGCCCGTGCATCCTCTAATGACATTCAGAAGTCTACTGATCAAAGAGACCATGGAAATTGGAATTCAAGGGTTGGCTCAGCAAGCTATTTGCATCCAATTCATTCAAGAAAGATAAATTATATTGAAAGTAGAGATTTTCAAATAGACAATTAAGCTACTTATTGCAAAGAATTAGTTTTTCAACAACTTAACTTTTTCTTTTGATTTTGCTAGGAAAAAAAATGTACAGACTTCTAGTTAGCATTACAGTTAAATTGCTGTCGTTGTTTCTCATTTTAAATGGATGCTCTAAAATGAATATTTGCATAATTGGTGAGTTATATAAAAATTAAAATTGTCATAAATATTTGTGATCAAAAACATTTCCTTTTTAATGTAAGATTTCGTGCAGGATACAAACTTGGCACTAAGTTATGGTTATAATTAATGTTTGGATCAGTGATAGCATGTATTCAAAAACAATGTTTACCCTTTAATTGTTTTTAATATGTAATGCATTCATGACAGCTTCAGTATTACCATTACACAGACATAAAGTGAGTTATTTTATTTTCCAGAAATCTTTCTGGTTTATTCTCTTGGTGTTTCTATTTTTGATGAAGGCTAAGTTATTATGTTAGTACTATTTAATGATCCAATAAGTTAATAAGGCTATTTAAATATACAGGGAGAAAAAATGATAGTGTAACATGCTGTTATTACAGCTTGGTGCTACCAATCCTCCCTTTTAAATCGTTAAATATTTTGTTAGGTATATTTTTAAACATAAAACAAAATGAACAAAAAAATCTAAACGGTACACAGTGCTAAAAGCAAACCAATTTCAAAATCCTGCTTAAGTGCTGAATACTGAAGGTGACCCCTTTTTGCCAGTCAATATCCTGATATGCTGGTATCAGATGGGGACACCCTTACATCTGCTCACTGTTACTGCTACACCCCCCCCCCCCAAAAAAAAAGGAAAAAAGAATGGAAAATTACTTTGATCCACAAAAAAAGGATTTTATCACATAGCAAATTTCTAATAACTTGTTATCTGCTTATGTCTGGTTTTTAAAATATAAAGACACCATTTAAAACCAATCAATTAATTACATAAACTCTGATTATATGGTGCGGGATATAGCTGAAAAAAATATAAAATAGCAGTTAAAGACTATTATGAGAAGTCACTATTACGGGGATATTCTAAGATGTCATGACCAAAGCATGTCATAAATCCTTAAATTGTGATATAAAAAGGTTATGATTAAAACAGCTTATAAAAAATGCTCCAATAATGAGTTGAGATTTGTTATAACATATTCAGCCCAAATATAATACTGTAGGTCAAATTCTAGATATACATTATATTAAAAGCAGATGAACTTCTCAATAAAGTTATACCATTAAAGTCAATTATCACATAAAGATAAGGTTCAAACATAACTAATATAATTATTCACAGTCATTTTGTTAGATATAGAAATAGTGAAACTCTTGTTAGGGGTTATATCACCTGCAGCCAACATATGATAAAGAAAAAAAGATATGATGGGTTGCTTTGGTAAAATTCATAAACAATATATCAACTGTAAAAATAAAAATGTCATATACTGTATAAGTTTTATATAGTTATGTTTATCTGTGCTCTATATACCAGAATTATATAGCTTCTAAGTAATATCCAGGGCCGGATTTATAATGAGGCAAAGTGAGCATCCATAGAGGGGCACCTGTCTCCGCCTATTATAAATACCAGTCATCTTAACATTACCTTCCTGAAACCACTTTAGTGAGAGCTGGGGGGGAAATGGTAACAGCTAGTTCCCATTAAGCTAAAACACCTCTAATATCAGCGCTAGCACTTTCATGCATTTTCTATCATTTGTTAGCAGCAGTCATGGGCCTACTCTGACATCACAGGTAACTAATGTGGATGGGCACTAGCTGCTACCCCAAATATGTAGGTATCTATAAGCACATTATTATTTATAATAAATAATATAAAAATAATTTATGTTCGTATAGGGTCTGCACCATATTATTGATGCTATTATATGTTTAGGAATATAATATGATGTTTTTGTAGCCCACACAAATAGAAGTCTGTAACTATAAGCACAGCTGTGTTTGTAGTTGGTAATGAGTTTGTATAATTTTATATATCTGTATTCTTCATAAACTAAATAGAGGATTAATATTTCATCATCTCATAACCTTACCCCTGATGAAAGTATGGGGTCCAGGGGGAGTTAAAATAATCCAAAGGTTTTTAAGTAATGGTCTTAAACTCTGGGCTTCTCTTCCTCTAACTCTCTCGGCCCGAATTAACCTGATTAAAACAATTATATTCCCTAGGTTATTATATCCTATTTAAAATCTGCCTACCTTTCTTCTTAAACGAGATATATTTAAAGTTTTCACTCTGGAATGATAAGAAACTTAGATTGTCACTAAGTAGACTGATGCAATGAGTTTGCCGGTTTAGCCCTGCCTGATATCAAATTGTATAATTTAGTGGCCTTAGCCAAAATCGCATTAATTGGATAGCGAACTCTAATGCAATATCATCAACAGAATTGGAAGAAGCTATTGTTGCGCCCTTTGTCTTAAAAATCTTTATTACATATCTCTTCCAAGAAACTCCCAGACAATGTAGCTAAACTTATAACAGTGAAGAATGTGATGCTGACTCGGCAGAAATGTTGCATGATGTTGGACGTGGATTTAAAATTTTCAGAATTTCTTCCTATTCAGGGTAATCCAGAATTCATCCCTGGCTTCTCTCAAAGTGTCTTCTCCTTTTGGAATGAAAAAGTTCTCACTTTTTTCCATCAAGCTATGACTTTAGATGGTCAGACCTTATGATTTAATATACTTTTTGAAAGATTAAATTTGCCAAGATCAAATGTATTCGCTTATTTTCAATTAAAACATTATACTAACTCTCAAAAATGGAGCCTTGGAGCTTTGGATTGTTGGTCGGATATAAATATTTGTATTCAAATGTTTAAGTTGGGCCTATACTCCATCTCATTATCGTACAATATTTTGTTGGCTAAACAGAGTCAAATTCATTTAAATAAAATTGTGAATTACTGGACACCATGTTTTCATGCAATAAATGAACAAATGGTAAGGCAAAGCTTTAAGCTGTACAAATAAATAGAATGAATTACACTTTATTTAACATATATGCAAAAGAGACATTACCATAGGTGGAATGCTGCAGCAAGTTAGGGGGATGGGTATGGTTACTTCCAACCTCCTTTGTTAACAGCTTGCTGTCTAGCAACCATCTATAATTAAAAAAAGATGCTACAGAAGAACGGGAAAATTCACTTCCAAGGTTCTAGAGATCATTAGCCATATAATGTAACATCTCAAAGTTAAAAAATGAGGGCTTGTGGGCCTGGTGAGCGTGTGTCAACTCGTTAAGTAATTAATTAGGGATAAGGCTAATTGCAGGATAACAGGGGATCATACCCAAACACCTCGCATCAGAATTCACACTGACTGCAAAATAAGCTATGCGCTCGAGGGCGTCCTCCTACCTGCGTACTGCTTTGATCAAACAAAGTCAGACGATTTCTAGCTATTGTCCCTAAGTAATAAGATCTGTACTTTCAAAAACATTCATACAACACATTCATGGAACAATACAGACAGAAGGATTGTGGCTCAGTGGTCTTTAAATATTAGAGCTAAACTGCACAACCATGTCTGCTTAAGATACTGTGCTTGACATTCAGTATGATAGATAATGTTGTGTTACTATGTTGCCATACAACGTGTGACTATGTTGCAATATAAAACATAGGTTGACAATGTGCAAAACGTAAGTGAGCACTATCTTACTAGCCCCTTAGTAGGGACTCAACATGAGGTTAAAGAGTCTAGCACATAAAAAATATCTGGAGCGGATTATATTTAATAACACCGCTATTAGAGGCTGTATAAGTTTTTCCAAACACGCTGAGTACCAGGCTCCGCCCACCAACGTGTTTCCGTCACTGTAGCGTGACTTTGTCAGGGCATAGGGCCAGCCCAGTGTTAGACTACGCTCATTATTCCTTACGGTCGTCATGGTAACGTTTTAGTTGCTCAGTTACTGACAGGCGGAAGTGTGACACCGCAATGGCCTCTGTAAATATTCACTTTGGATTTCATCGGTTGCCATATGAATTACTCAGAACGTATTGCCAAATGAAAATAAAAATAAAAATGTTATATTCAGAATTTCTCTAGAGTACTTGCTTGTATCTTGCGCTATATTATCGATTGTAATATTTATTGCTGTCTATAAAGACTGTCATTAGGTGAATCTAAGATCATAATTACTACGATATTTCCGCATTGTTCTCTTTACATAAGTACTGTTAGTCATTGAGACGAGGGATCTTGTACATTGTAGGATAGCATAGGGAAATCCTTATTGATGGCACAATGCTGCACCATATACATAGATGCAATATTATATATACTTGTATTTATTCATGATCAAGATATAGTGATCATCATTGGTTCATATATAGATTGGCACTCATAAGCCAGTGTATCACAGCGGTATTAGCTCTCCTTGTATTGATATCAGTTAATATCCAAAAATAGTTTGTGTCTTCATTATGGGATGGTTACGTATTCATTGTGTAAACAACATCCCCACACAGTTATCTATAGAGTCTATTATATGATTCGAAATAGGAGGCTATTTCTCAGAGTTAGTACTTAATAACCAATCTACTCTTATACGAGGGTGTCCAGATATCTAAAAAATGATGACATTATCTACACATAAATTGTCTATACACCAGGGGTAGTAATCCCCATTTGTTGCTATATTACTCAACTTCCATAAGCCAGTGTATCAAAAAGTTATGAAAGTAAATGGTGATATAATTATCCTTTTGTTAGTATTAATCTGTATATCTATTTAATATTTCAGAATAATGTGTGTCTTCAATAGGATGGTTATGTTTCCTTTATGTGCAGAACGTCCCCATACTATTCATATATATATAGGGACTATTGTGTGATACACATAGGAGGTTATTTATCACGGTTGGTATTGTGTGACTAGGTTACCCTTATGTTAGATCAAGATAATGTGAGTAAATTGTTCTACCCAATGCAATACTGAATTAGAGTTAGATATCTAGGTTTTATAAAAAACATTTGTATGATATTGCCTCATTCAGTCCTTTTGGTGCGGAGGATTGTAATTCGTGAATCCATCTGCATTCTTTTTGTAATAACATGTTTGTGATGTCACCTTGTTTACCTTTTACTTTTAGTTGCTGCATAGCAAAAAAGAATATATCAAATTTATGTCCCTCATGTGCACTATTCATGTGTTGTGCTACAGGTACATTCCTGTTCCATTTTATATCGCCTATGTGTTCTAGGACTCTAGTCCGTAGTTCTCTTGAGGTTTCACCCACATAGATTCTGGGACATTTACACATTGCAATGTAGATAACTCTTTTTGATCTGCAGTTCAAGAAATCTTTGATTTCATAATGTTTCCCTGTATGTGGGTGTTCAAAGATTTTTGTCGGGGTCATATTTTTACAAGCTTGGCATCTACCACATTTATGGAAGCCTTTTGTTTCTCTTAGCCATGTTCTGGGTTGTTCTTTTGAATAACGGCTATCTATTAAGATGTCTTTTAAATGATAAATAACCTCCTATGTGTATCACACAATAGACCCTATATATATATATATATATATATATATATATATATATTTATAGTATGGGGACGTTCTGCACATAAAGGAAACATAACCATCCTATTGAAGACACACATTATTTTGAGATATTAAATAGATATACAGATTAATACTAACAAAGGGATAATTATATCACCATTTATTTTCATAACTTTTTGATACACTGGCTTATGGAAGTTGAGTAATATAGCAACAAATGGGGATTACTACCCCTGGTGTATAGACAATATATGTGTAGATAATGTCATCATTTTTTAGATATCTGGACACCCTCGCACTGGTGTTTTTGGCTCAGTACTGTGCCATTTGAGGCAATATTACACAAATGGGTTCTTAGAGAACATAAATATCGAACATCAAATTCATTATTTGATCGAAAAGAATAGGATAGTCACATTGTTATGTCCTAATATAAGAGTAGATTGGTTATTAAGTACTAACTCTGAGAAATAGCCTCCTATTTCGAATCATATAATAGACTCTATAGATAACTGTGTGGGGATGTTGTTTACACAATGAATACGTAACCATCCCATAATGAAGACACAAACTATTTTTGGATATTAACTGATATCAATACAAGGAGAGCTAATTCCGCTGTGATACACTGGCTTATGAGTGCCAATCTATATATGAACCAATGATGATCACTATATCTTGATCATGAATAAATACAAGTATATATAATATTGCATCTATGTATATGGTGCAGCATTGTGCCATCAATAAGGATTTCCCTATGCTATCCTACAATGTACAAGATCCCTCGTCTCAATGACTAACAGTACTTATGTAAAGAGAACAATGCGGAAATATCATAGTAATTATGATCTTAGATTCACCTAATGACCGTCTTTATAGACAGCAATAAATATTACAATCGATAATATGGCGCAAGATACAAGCAAGTACTCTAGAGCAATTCTGAATATAACATTTTTATTTTTATTTTCATTTGGCAATACGTTCTGAGTAATTCATATGGCAACCAATGAAATCCAAAGTGAATATTTACAGAGGCCATTGCGGTGTCACACTTCCGCCTGTCAGTACCTGAGCAACTAAAACGTTACCATGACGACCGTAAGGAATAATGAGCGTAGTCTAACGCTGGGCTGGCCCTATGCCCTGACGAAGTCATGCTACAGTGAAGTAAAAGCATCGGTGGGTGGAGCCTGGTACTCAGCGTGTTTGGAAAAACTTATACAGCCTCTAATAGCGGTATTATTAAATATAATCCGCTCCAGATATTTTTTATGTGCTAGACTCTTTAACCTCATGTTGAGTCCCTACTAAGGGGCTAGTAAGATAGTGCTCACTTACGTTTTGCACATTGTTAACCTATTTTTTAATATTGCAACATAGTCACACGTTGTATGGCAACATAGTAACACAACATTATCTATCATACTGAATGTCAAGCACAGTATCTTAAACAGACATGGATGTGCAGTTCAGCTCTAATAATTAAAGACCACTGAGCCACAATCCTTCTGTCTGTATTGTACCATGAATGTGTTGTATGAATGTTTTTGAAAGTACAGATCTTATTACTTAGGGACAATAGCTAGAAATCGGCTGACTTTGTTTGATCAAAGCAGTACGCAGGTAGGAGGACGCCCTCGAGCGCATAGCTTATTTTGCAGTCAGTGTGAATACTGGTGCGAGGTGTTTGGGTATGATCCCCTGTTATCCTGCAATCAGCCTTATCCCTAACTAATTACTTAACGAGTTGACACACGCTCACCAGGTCCACAAGCCCTCATTTTTTAACTTTGAGATGTTACATTATATGGCTAATGATCTCTAGAACCTTGGAAGTGAATTTTCCCATTCTTCTAATAGCCAATTGTAGCATCTTTTTTTAATTATAGATGGTTGCTAGACAGCAAGCTGTTAACAAAGGAGGTTGGAAGTAACCATACCCATTCCCCCTAAGTTGCTGCAGCATTCCACCTATGGTAATGTCTCTTTTGCATATATGTTAAATAAAGTGTAATTCATTCTATTTATTTGTATATATTATAGTGTATAATTCTACACTTGGCTTAAATGTCACAAATCCCCTCACCTTCCCTAACCATAGTACTATTACTACAAGTGATTTAATTCACACTCACGAATTTGGGACTTGAGTGGTATTGAGTTAGATAGCAATGGCCGGCTATCTATCCTCCACCATAGATTTTGGCCAATGGAAACAAGAAGCTGAGAGAGTATTTACTCTAAATGTTGGAAATGTATGCCCACAAGCTACCAACATTGAAGAAGCGTTTAAAAGTATTGCCAAAATAATGAAGAAACAAGTAAAATCATTCTGGGAAGTTTTTAGCCTGGAAAGTTATGTTAAAAATAAACTAATCCCTAGAGGACTAAGGATTCAGTTAGCACCCTCTTTTCATATCTCAGATGAAAACTTTGTATTAAGGTGGCAGGAAATCCTAACACAATGTTCTCTAGACCTAATGAAGTTAACTTTAGAGTATGAGAGAAAACAATATGAACAGTTAACAAAATTAATAGATGAAGCAAAGGTACAAACGAAAAAGTTTACCACTCATAAAGATTTTGAGACATTGGATGTAAAACTTAAATTCCACATAGACAAGCTAAAAGAAGAACTTAGCGAAGCTAAAAATAGAAAATTACAAAGGGATTGGTCTGATCACCAGAAAGGAAATATTTATAAGATAAATCAGAAACGAAGAAACTTTAGATACACACAAGATACAAGAGGTAGTAAAAAGAACACCACCCCTTATAACTCAGCCACTGATTCTGAACCCTCAGATGAGGAAGTAAGCCAAACACCAATAGCAAACGTTGCCAGTGCCACAACCAAACCTTCTATAACAAGAATTTTTTTTGAGAAAGACCTGTTCCCCCCAAAGAGAACTATAAGAACGAGACAACAAAACAAATCAAAACCCCAAAACAAACAAAAGTAGATATGGATCATTTATAAATTATCAATTTGACAGATACAAACCTAACAAGGGAACATCATACATTATTAGCAAAAGGATCAACGTTCATACCAACCCCGTATCATGATACATTTAATTGGATTAAGGACACACATCTTTTTGCTAGAAAACTAGCATTACACAAGTTTCACAAAATGACCAATACAAACTCCCTAAATGATCTGGATATTGAACAAGAAGATCATGACATGGTTAACTTAATGCTGACATTATTGAATGAAAATGATGAAGTATCAGACACAAGGAAAGAGAGTGTAGTTAAACCAAAAAGTAAATTCATGCCATCAATTTCAAAATACCCATTAATTGAGAAATTTGTTTCTCTAGTTACAACAGAGATAGAGGGACTCAGTTCAAAAAGTAAAATTAAAAAGAACTTAAGTTACAAAGAACGAAGGGCCCTTAAAGAACTGCAAAATAACAAGGAAATCACCATTAAAAATGCTGATAAGGGAGGGAATATGGTCATTATGAATAACACACAATATGAACAAATGTGCATTGATATCTTAGAGAATGTAGAGAATTACAAAGTCCTTACTCATGACCCAACAGAAACTTTTGGTAAAGAACTAAAATCGCTGTTGGATAGGGGTTTACAAGAAAGAACAATAGCAAAAGCAGAACATTCTTTTATGTATAGCACCGCACCCAGAATTGCAACCTTCTACAGCCTACCGAAAGTCCATAAAAATATGGAAAAACCACCCGGGAGACCCATAGTCTCCGGGAATGGATGCTTAAAAGAGAATGCTAGTATATTCATAGACAAAAAACTGAGACACTTTGTACACACTTTAACATCATATGTGCAAGACACAAAAGATGTCTTAAAATGTCTAGCTGACATCAGAGTAGAGGATAATACACTACTAGCTAGTATTGATGTTGAAAGTCTATATTCCAACATCTCCCACAATTTGGGCTTGGAAGCAGTTGCATTTTTTCAGAGAACAATTAACCCAAAAGGGAATGAGGAAGATGAGTTCGTTATTGATCTTTTGGATTATGTATTGAAACATAACTACTTTCTGTTTAATAAAAAAATCTACTTACAAAAAAGGGGTACAGAGATGGGCACATACTGTGCCCCAACTTATGCAAAAATCTTTTTGGGGTGGATTGAAAATAAAAGTATACTGAATCAAGACATCAACCCATATATGAAATTTATGGATCTGTATATTAGATATATAGATGATGTTTTGATTTTATGGACAGGAACCCAAAAAGATTTTAGCAACTTCATGCTATGGCTAAATGACAACACAGATGGTATGAAATATACCTCAACAATAAATTCTAAACAAATTTCCTTTTTGGATTTGGAAATCAGAAAAGAGACGGATGGTATTCTGAACACCAAACTGTATAGAAAAGAGACATCAACTAACAGTCTTCTACAATGGGAGAGCTTTCACCCAAAAAAACAAAAAATGGGCATTCCGTTTGGCCAATACTTGAGAGCCAGACGTAACTGCAGTACTGACTTAGACTTTGAAGCAGAAGCTGGAGAATTAAGAAAAAGATTCAAAGAAAGGGGGTACCCAGGAAGATGCTTAAAAAGGGCATACCAAAAAGCGAAAGCTCTAGATAGATCTTCACTTTTGGAAAACCCAAATATGGTGACAGATAAACAAATAAATACATCACAGCCCATAAGAATAATAGGGACTTATGATGATAAAAATGTAAGCATCAAAATCATCTTCTAGAGACACTGGCACGTACTACATGAGGATGAAGACCTAAGAGAGGAAATCACTGCCAAACCACTGATAACTTACAGAAGGTCACAGAACTTAAAAGACATCTTAATAGATAGCCATTATTCAAAAGAACAACCCAGAACATGGCTAAGAGAAACAAAAGGCTTCCATAAATGTGGTAGATGCCAAGCTTGTAAAAACATGACCCCGACAAAAATCTTTGAACACCCACATACAGGGAAACAATATGAAATCAAAGATTTCTTGAACTGCAGATCAAAAAGAGTTATCTACATTGCAATGTGTAAATGTCCCAGAATCTATGTGGGTGAAACCTCAAGAGAACTACGGACTAGAGTCCTAGAACACATAGGCGATATAAAATGGAACAGGAATGTACCTGTAGCACAACACATGAATAGTGCACATCAGGGACATAAATTTGATATATTCTTTTTTGCTATGGAGCAACTAAAAGTAAAAGGTAGACGAGGTGACATCACAAAGAAGTTATTACAAAAAGAATGCAGATGGATTCACGAATTACAATTCTCCGCACCAAAAGGACTGAATGAGGCAATATTATACAAATGTTTTTTTATAAAACCTAGATATCTAACTCTAATTCAGTATTGCATTGGGTAGAACAATTTACTCACATTATCTTGATCTAACATAAGGGTAAGCTAGTCACACAATACCAACCGTGATAAATAACCTCCTATGTGTATCACACAATAGACCCTATATATATATGAATAGTATGGGGACGTTCTGCACATAAAGGAAACATAACCATCCTATTGAAGACACACATTATTCTGAAATATTAAATATACAGATTAATACTAACAAAAGGATAATTATATCACCATTTACTTTCATAACTTTTTGATACACTGGCTTATGGAAGTTGAGTAATATAGCAACAAATGGTGATTACTACCCCTGGTGTATAGACAATTTATGTGTAGATAATGTCATCATTTTTTAGATATCTGGACACCCTCGCACTGGTGTTTTTGGCTCAGTACTGTGCCATTTGAGGCAATATTACACAAATGGGTTCTTAGAGAACATAAATATCAAACATCAAATTCATTATCTGATCGAAAAGAATAGGATAGTCACATTGTTATGTCCTAATATAAGAGTAGATTGGTTATTAAGTACTAACTCTGAGAAATAGCCTCCTATTTCGAATCATATAATAGACTCTATAGATAACTGTGTGGGGATGTTGTTTACACGATGAATACGTAACCATTCCATAATGAAGACACAAACTATTTTTGGATATTAACTGATATCAATACAAGGAGAGCTAATACCGCTGTGATACACTGGCTTATGAGTGCCAATCTATATATGAACCAATGATGATCACTATATCTTGATCATGAATAAATACAAGTATATATAATATTGCATCTATGTATATGGTGCAGCATTGTGCCATCAATAAGGATTTCCCTATGCTATCCTACAATGTACAAGATCCCTCATGACAATGACTAACAGTACTTATGTAAAGAGAACAATGCGGAAATATCGTAGTAATTATGATCTTAGATTCACCTAATGACCGTCTTTATAGACAGCAATAAATATTACAATCGATAATATAGCGCAAGATACAAGCAAGTACTCTAGAGCAATTCTGAATATAACATTTTTATTTTTATTTTCATTTGGCAATACGTTCTGAGTAATTCATGTGGCAACCGATGAAATCCAAAGTGAATATTTACAGAGGCCATTGCGGTGTCACACTTCCGCCTGTCAGTAACTGAGCAACTAAAACATTAACATGACGACCATAAGGAATAAAGAGCGTTGTCTAACGCTGGGCTGGCCCTATGCCCTGACAAAGTCACGCTACAGTGACGGAAACACGTTGGTGGGCGGAGCCTGGTACTCAGCGTGTTTGGAAAAACTTATACAGCCTCTAATAGCGGTGTTATTAAATATAATCCGCTCCAGATATTTTTTATGTGCTAGACTCTTTAACCTCATGTTGAGTCCCTACTAAGGGGCTAGTAAGATAGTGCTCACTTACGTTTTGCACATTGTTAACCTATGTTTTATATTGCAACATAGTCACACGTTGTATGGCAACATAGTAACACAACATTATCTATCATACTGAATGTCAAGCACAGTATCTTAAACAGACATGGATGTGCAGTTTAGCTCTAATATTTAAAGACCACTGAGCCACAATCCTTCTGTCTGTATTGTACCATGAATGTGTTGTATGAATGTTTTTGAAAGTACAGATCTTATTACTTAGGGACAATAGCTAGAAATCGGCTGACTTTGTTTGATCAAAGCAGTACAAAGGTAGGAGGACGCCCTCGAGCGCATAGCTTATTTTGCAGTCAGTGTGAATACTGGTGCGAGGTGTTTGGGTATGATCCCCTGTTATCCTGCAATCAGCCTTATCCCTAACTAATTACTTAACGAGTTGACACACGCTCACCAGGTCCACAAGCCCTCATTTTTTAACTTTGAGATGTTACATTATATGGCTAATGATCTCTTGAACCTTGGAAGTGAATTTTCCCATTCTTCTAATAGCCAATTGTAGCATCTTTTTTTAATTATAGATGGTTGCTAGACAGCAAGCTGTTAACAAAGGAGGTTGGAAGTAACCATAGCCATTCCCCCTAACTTGCTGCAGCATTCCACCTATGGTAATGTCTCTTTTGCATATATGTTAAATAAAGTGTAATTCATTCTATTTATTTGTATATATTATAGTGTATAATTCTACACTTGGCTTAAATGTCACAAATCCCCTCACCTTCCCTAACCATAGTACTATTACTACAAGTGATTTAATTCACACTCACAAATTTGGGACTTGAGTGGTATTGAGTTAGATAGCAATGGCCGGCTATCTATCCTCCACCATAGATTTTGACCAATGGAAACAAGAAGCTGAGAGAGTATTTACTCTAAATGTTGGAAATGTATGCCCACAAGCTACCAACATTGAAGAAGCTTTTAAAAGTATTGCCAAAATAATGAAGAAACAAGTAAAATCATTCTGGGAAGTTTTTAGCCTGGAAAGTTATGTTAAAATAAACTAATCCCTAGAGGACTAAGGATTCAGTTAGCACCCTCTTTTCATATCTCAGATGAAAACTTTGTATTAAGGTGGCAGGAAATCCGAACACAATGTTCTCTAGACCTAATGAAGTTAACTTTAGAGTATGAGAGAAAACAATATGAACAGTTAACAAAATTAATAGATGAAGCAAAGGTACAAACGAATAAGTTTACCACTCATAAAGATTTTGAGACATTGGATGTAAAACTTAAATTCCACATAGACAAGCTAAAAGAAGAACTTAGCGAAGCTAAAAATAGAAAATTACAAAGGGATTGGTCTGATCACCAGAAAGGAAATATTTATAAGATAAATCAGAAACGAAGAAACTTTAGATACACACAAGATACAAGAGGTAGTAAAAAGAACACCACCCCTGATAACTTAACCACTGATTCTGAACCCTCAGATGAGGAAGTTATCCAAACACCAATAGCAAACGTTGCCAGTGCCACAACCAAACCTTCTATAACAAGAATTTTTTTAGAGAAAGACCTGTTCCCCCAAAGAGAACTATAAGAACAAGACAACAAAACAAATCAAACCCCAAAACAAACAAAAGTAGATATGGATAATTTACAAATTATCAATTTGACAGATACAAACCTAACAAGGGAACATCATACATTATTAGCAAAAGGATCAACGTTCATACCAACCCCGTATCATGATACATTTAATTGGATTAAGGACACACATCTTTTTGCTAGAAAACTAGCATTACACAAGTTTCACAAAATGACCAATACAAACTCCCTAAATGATCTGGGTATTGAACAAGAAGATCATGAAATGGTTGACTTAATGCTGACATTATTGAATGAAAATGATGAAGTATCAGAAACAAGGAAAGAGAGTGTAGTTAAACCAAAAAGTAAATTCATGCCATCAATTTCAAAATACCCATTAATTGAGAAATTTGTTTCTCTAGTTAAAACATAGATAGAGGGACTCAGTTCAAAAAGTAAAATTAAAAAGAACTTAAGTTACAAAGAATGAAGGGCCCTTAAAGAACTGCAAAATAACAAGGAAATCACCATTAAAAATGCTGATAAGGGAGGGAATATGGTCATTATGAATAATACACAATATGAACAAATGTGCATTGATATCTTAGAGAATGTAGAGAATTACAAAGTCCTTACTCATGACCCAACAGAAACTTTTGGTAAAGAACTAAAATCGCTGTTGGATAGGGGTTTACAAGAAAGAACAATAACAAAAGCAGAACATTCTTTTATGTATAACATCGCACCCAGAATTGCAACCTTCTACAGCCTACTGAAAGTCCATAAAAATATGGAAAAACCACCCGGGAGACCCATAGTCTCCGGGAATGGATGCTTAACAGAGAATGCTAGTATATTCATAGACAAAAAACTGAGACACTTTGTACACACTTTAACATCATATGTGCAAGACACAAAAGATGTCTTAAAATGTCTAGCTGACATCAGAGTAGAGGATAATACACTACTAGCTAGTATTGATGTTGAAAGTCTATATTCCAACATCTCCCACAATTTGGGCTTGGAAGCAGTTGCATTTTTTCAGAGAACAATTAACCCAAAAGGGAATGAGGAAGATGAGTTTGTTATTTATCTTTTGGATTATGTATTGAAACATAACTACTTTCTGTTTAATAAAAAAATCTACTTACAAAAAAGGGGTACAGCGATGGGCACATGCTGTGCCCCAACTTATGCAAAAATCTTTTTGGGGTGGATTGAAAATAAAAGTATACTGAATCAAGACATCAACCCATATATGAAATTTATGGATCTGTATATTAGATATATAGATGATGTTTTGATTTTATGGACAGGAACGCAAAAAGATTTTAGCAACTTCATGCTATGGCTAAATGACAACACAGATGGTATGAAATATACCTCAACAATAAATTCTAAACAAATTTCCTTTTTGGATTTGGAAATCAGAAAAGAGACGAATGGTATTCTGAACACCAAACTGTATAGAAAAGAGACATCAACTAACAGTCTTCTACAATGGGAGAGCTTTCACCCAAAAAAACAAAAAATGGGCATTCCGTTTGGCCAATACTTGAGAGCCAGACGTAACTGCAGTACTGACTTAGACTTTGAAGCAGAAGCTGGAGAATTAAGAAAAAGATTCAAAGAAAGGGGGTACCCAGGAAGATGCTTAAAAAGGGTATACCAAAGAGCGAAAGCTCTAGATAGATCTTCACTTTTGGAAAACCCAAATATGGTGACAGATAAACAAATAAATACATCACAGCCCATAAGAATAATAGGGACTTATGATGATAAAAAATGTAAGCATCAAAAACATCTTCTAGAAACACTGGCACATACTACATGAGGATGAAGACCTAAGAGAGGTAATTACTGCCAAACCACTGATAACTTACAGAAGGTCACGGAACTTAAAAGACATCTTAATAGATAGCCATTATTCAAAAGAACAAACCAGAACATGGCTAAGAGAAACAAAATGCTTCCATAAATGTGGTAGATGCCAAGCTTGTAAAAACATGACCCCGACAAAAATCTTTGAACACCCACATACAGGGAAACAATATGAATTTAAAGATTTCTTGAACTGCAGATCAAAAAGAGTTATCTACATTGCAATGTGTAAATGTCCCAAAATCTATGTGGGTGAAACCTCAAGAGAACTACGGACTAGAGTCCTAGAACACATAGGCGATATAAAATGGAACAGGAATGTACCTGTAGCACAACACATGAATAGTGCACATCAGGGACATAAATATGATATATTCTTTTTTGCTATGGAGCAACTAAAAGTAAAAGGTAGACGAGGTGACATCACAAAGATGTTATTACAAAAATAATGCAGATGGATTCACGAATTACAATCCTCCGCACCAAAAGGACTGAATGAGGCAATATCATACAAATGTTTTTTATAAAACCTAGATATCTAACTCTAATTCAGTATTGCATTGGGTAGAACAATTTACTCACATTATCTTGATCTAACATAAGGGTAAGCTAGTCACACAATACCAACCGTGATAAATAACCTCCTATGTGTATCACACAATAGACCCTATATATATATGAATAAAAGGATAATTATATCACCATTTACTTTCATAACTTTTTGATACACTGGCTTATGGAAGTTGAGTAATATAGCAACAAATGGTGATTACTACCCCTGGTGTATAGACAATTTATGTGTAGATAATGTCATCATTTTTTAGATATCTGGACACCCTCGCACTGGTGTTTTTGGCTCAGTACTGTGCCATTTGAGGCAATATTACACAAATGGGTTCTTAGAGAACATAAATATCGAACATCAAATTCATTATCTGATCGAAAAGAATAGGATAGTCACATTTTTATGTCCTAATATAAGAGTAGATTGGTTATTAAGTACTAACTCTGAGAAATAGCCTCCTATTTCTAATAATATAATAGACTCTACAGATAACTGTGTGGGGATGTTGTTTACACAATGAATACGTAACCATCCCATAATGAAGACACAAACTATTTTTGGATATTAACTGATATCAATACAATGAGAGCTAATACCGCTGTGATACACTGGCTTATGAGTGCCAATCTATATATGAACCAATGATGATCACTATATCTTGATCATGAATAAATACAAGTATATATAATATTGCATCTATGTATATGATGCAGCATTGTGCCATCAATAAGGATTTCCCTATGCTATCCTACAATGTACAAGATCCCTCGTCTCAATGACTAACAGTACTTATGTAAAGAGAACAATGCGGAAATATCGTAGTAATTATGATCTTAGATTCACCTAATGACCGTCTTTATAGACAGCAATAAATATTACAATCGATAATATAGCACAAGATACAAGCAAGTACTCTAGAGCAATTCTGAATATAACATTTTTATTTTTATTTTCATTTGGCAATATGTTCTGAGTAATTCATATGGCAACCGATGAAATCCAAAGTGAATATTTACAGAGGCCATTGCGGTGTCACACTTCCGCCTGTCAGTAACTGAGCAACTAAAACGTTACCATGACGACCGTAAGGAATAAAGAGCATAGTCTAATGCTGGGCTGGCCCTATGCCCTGACGAAGTCACGGTGGGCGGAGCCTGGTACTCAGCGTGTTTGGAAAAACTTATACAGCCTCTAATAGCGGTGTTATTAAATTTAATCTGCTCCAGATATTTTTTATGTGCTAGACTCTTTAACCTCATGTTGAGTCCCTACTAAGGGGCTATTAAGATAGTGCTCACTTACGTTTTGCACATTGTTAACCTATGTTTTATATTGCAACATAGTCACACGTTGTATGGCAACATAGTAACACAACATTATCTATCATACTTAATGTCAAGCACAGTATCTTAAACAGACATGGATGTGCAGTTTAGCTCTAATATTTAAAGACCACTGAGCCACAATCCTTCTGTCTGTATTGTACCATGAATGTGTTGTATGAATGTTTTTGAAAGTACAGATCTTATTACTTAGGGACAATAGCTAGAAATCGGCTGACTTTGTTTGATCAAAGCAGTAGGCAGGTAGGAGGACGCCCTCGAGCGCATAGCTTATTTTGTAGTCAGTGTGAATACTGGTGGGAGGTGTTTGGGTATGATCCCCTGTTATCCTGCAATTAGCCTTATCCCTAACTAATTACTTAACAAGTTAACACACGCTCACCAGGTCCACAAGCCCTCATTTTTTAACTTTGAGATGTTACATTATATGGCTAATGATCTTTAGAACCTTGGAAGTGAATTTTCCCATTCTTCTAATAGCCAATTTTAGCATCTTTTTTTAATTATAGATGGTTGCTAGACAGCAAGCTGTTAACAAAGGAGGTTGGAAGTAACCATACCCCATCCCCCTAACTTTCTGCAGCATTCCACCTATGGTAATGTCTCTTTTGCATATGTTAAATAAAGTGTAATTCATTCTATTTATTTGTATATATTATAGTGTATAATTCTACACTTGGCTTAAATGTCACAAATCCCCTCACCTTCCCTAACCATAGTACTAAAGCTTTAAGCTGCTAAAAAGTTGTAATGTCCCGACTGGCTTTAGAGAAACCCATATAAAACTGATACACAATATGTACTGTATATTACGCATCAAAAAAATTCTAAGTATTACGCTCCAATTTTAGCAAACTATCCACGTTGCGCCTTCCCAAAAGCAAATTTGACTCTGGTTTTGCCCTAAAATTCTCCAATTATGGCAGAAATATTTATTTTGGTTTAATAAACTGTATAGAGACAATATTAGTATACGGCGGGAGAATAACCTATTTTTGTTTAATTTTGAGGATGACCAACAAAGACACATGAGAACTATAAATACTATTATTTTGATTGTACGTCAAAAAAGGATTGTCTATATTTTTCAAGGAAAGTCAAATTATTTTTGAAATCTATAATAGCTTCCCCCTTTAGAAAAAAAACTAAAAAACGTTTTCAACAAATGGCTCCCTATGATTAAAACTTTTCCTCATCCCTCGCAGAAAAAGATCTTAACCCTTTTTCTTAGGTCAAATAGTTTTTAGGACTTAGTTCTTTTGGACTGGTTTCCACACGAGTGGTATCTAGTGTCTAAAAACTATGCTTGGATGCTCCGGTAACTATATCCCCCCAAGGCAGGGAGGTCGGGGACGTGGCCTTGTTTTCCCCCCTCTCCTCCCTTTTTTTCTCTCCACCCCGCATCCCCCATTTGGTTTTGTTCAATTTTGGGATAAAAAAGAAAAGAAACAAAAAAAAAAGTAATGGTCTAACAAAAGAAATTGATTTCTTACATTGAAGCATACTTCAAGCAAAAAAACATAATTTATGCTTACCTGATAAATTAATTTATTTCATGGTGGTAAAGGTCCATGATCCATTAATCCTGGGAATTACAGTACCTTCCCTGCTACTAGGAGGAGGCAAAGATTCACAAACCTCAAGAGCTCAATATAACCCCTCCCGCCTCTATGATAGTAAGTCTGACATACAGCCAATCAAAAAAGGTAGGAAAAGAAATAAAGAGCAAAAAAAATTAGATGCCAGGAAAAAATGTGCCATAACATAAAAAATCATCACCAAAAAACAGGGTAGGGTCTTGCGGACTCTTACCACAATAAAAGAAATTAATTTCATCAGGTAAGCATAAATTATGTTTTCTATCATAAAAGTGGTAAGAGTCCACAATCAATTACTTCTGGGAACCAATAACAAAGCTGTGGAGAGTACATGAGAATTAAAAAGATAGGTGGGATAAAAAAACATAATTTATGTAAGAACTTACCTGATAAATTCATTTCTTTCATATTAGCAAGAGTCCATGAGCTAGTGACGTATGGGATATACATTCCTACCAGGAGGGGCAAAGTTTCCCAAACCTCAAAATGCCTATAAATATGCCCCTCACCACACCCACAATTCAGTTTAACGTATAGCCAAGAAGTGGGGTGATAAAAAAGTGCGAAAGCATATAAAATAAGGAATTGGAATAATTGTGCTTTATACAAAAATCATAACCACCACAAAAAAAGGGCGGGCCTCATGGACTCTTGCTAATATGAAAGAAATGAATTTATCAGGTAAGTTCTTACATAAATTATGTTTTCTTTCATGTAATTAGCAAGAGTCCATGAGCTAGTGACGTATGGGATAATGATTACCCAAGATGTGGATCTTTCCACACAAGAGTCACTAGAGAGGGAGGGATAAAATAAAGACAGCCAATTCCTGCTGAAAATAATCCACACCCAAAATAAAGTTTAATGAAAAACATAAGCAGAAGATTCAAACTGAAAACGCTGCCTGAAGTACTTTTCTACCAAAAACTGCTTCAGAAGAAGAAAATACATCAAAATGGTAGAATTTAGTAAAAGTATGCAAAGAGGACCAAGTTGCTGCTTTGCAAATCTGATCAATTGAAGCTTCATTCCTAAACGCCCAGGAAGTAGAAACTGACCTAGTAGAATGAGCTGTAATCCTCTGAGGCGGAGTTTTACCCGACTCAACATAGGCAAGATGAATTAAAGATTTCAACCAAGATGCCAAAGAAATGGCAGAAGCTTTCTGGCCTTTTCTAGAACCAGAAAAGATAACAAATAGACTAGAAGTCTTTCGGAAAGACTTAGTAGCTTCAACATAATATTTCAAAGCTCTAACAACATCCAAAGAATGCAACGATTTCTCCTTAGAATTCTTAGGATTAGGACATAATGAAGGAACCACAATTTCTCTACTAATGTTGTTGGAATTCACAACTTTAGGTAAAAATTCAAAAGAAGTTCGCAACACCGCCTTATCCTGATGAAAAATCAGAAAAGGAGACTCACAAGAAAGAGCAGATAATTCAGAAACTCTTCTGGCAGAAGAGATTGCCAAAAGGAACAAAACTTTCCAAGAAAGTAATTTAATGTCCAATGAATGCATAGGTTCAAACGGAGGAGCTTGAAGAGCCCCCAGAACCAAATTTAAACTCCAAGGAGGAGAAATTGACTTAATGACAGGTTTTATACGAACCAAAGCTAGTACAAAACAATGAATATCAGGAAGAATAGCAATCTTTCTGTGAAAAAGAACAGAAAGAGCAGAGATTTGACCTTTCAAGGAACTTGCGGACAAACCCTTATCTAAACCATCCTGAAGAAACTGTAAAATTCTCGGTATTCTAAAAGAATGCCAAGAAAAATGATGAGAAAGACACCAAGAAATATAAGTCTTCCAGACTCTATAATATATCTCTCTAGATACAGATTTACGCGCCTGTAACATAGTATTAATCACAGAGTCAGAGAAACCTCTTTGACCAAGAATCAAGCGTTCAATCTCCATACCTTTAAATTTAAGGATTTCAGATCCTGATGGAAAAAAGGACCTTGCGACAGAAGGTCTGATCTTAACGGAAGAGTCCACGGTTGGCAAGAGGCCATCCGGACCAGATCCGCATACCAAAACCTGTGAGGCCATGCCGGAGCTACCAGCAGAACAAACGAGCATTCCTTCAGAATCTTGGAGATTACTCTTGGAAGAAGAACTAGAGGCGGAAAGATATAGGCAGGATGATACTTCCAAGGAAGTGATAATGCATCCACTGCCTCCGCCTGAGGATCTCGGGACCTGGACAGATACCTGGGAAGTTTCTTGTTTAGATGAGACGCCATCAGATCTATTTCTGGAAGTTCCCACATTTGAACAATCTGAAGAAATACCTCTGGGTGAAGAGACCATTCGCCCGGATGCAACGTTTGGCGACTGAGATAATCCGCTTCCCAATTGTCTATACCTGGGATATGAACTGCAGAGATTAGACAGGAGCTGGATTCTGCCCAAACCAAAATTCGAGATACTTCTTTCATAGCCAGAGGACTGTGAGTCCCTCCTTGATGATTGATGTATGCCACAGTTGTGACATTGTCTGTCTGAAAACAAATGAACGATTCTCTCTTCAGAAGAGGCCAAAACTGAAGAGCTCTGAAAATTGCACGGAGTTCCAAAATATTGATCGGTAATCTCACCTCCTGAGATTCCCAAACTCCTTGTGCCGTCAGAGATCCCCACACAGCTCCCCAACCCGTGAGACTTGCATCTGTTGAAATTACAGTCCAGGTCGGAAGCACAAAAGAAGCCCCCTGAATTAAACGATGGTGATCTGTCCACCACGTTAGAGAGTGTCGTACAATCGGTTTTAAAGATATTAATTGAGATATCTTTGCGTAATCCTTGCACCATTGATTCAGCATACAGAGCTGAAGAGGTCGCATGTGAAAACGAGCAAAGGGGATCGCGTCCGATGCAGCAGTCATAAGACCTAGAATTTCCATGCATAAGGCTACCGAAGGGAATGATTGTGACTGAAGGTTTTGACAAGCTGAAATCAATTTTAGACGTCTCTTGTCTGTTAAAGACAGAGTCATGGACACTGAATCTATCTGGAAACCCAGAAAGGTCACCCTTGTCTGAGGAATCAATGAACTTTTTGGTAAACTGATCCTCCAACCATGATCTTGAAGAAAAAACACAAGTCGATTCGTATGAGATTCTGCTAAATGTAAAGATTGAGCAAGTACCAAGATATCGTCCAAATAAGGAAATACCACAATACCCTGTTCTCTGATTACAGACAGAAGGGCACCGAGAACCTTTGTAAAAATTCTTGGAGCTGTAGCTAGGCCAAACGGCAGAGCCACAAACTGGTAATGCTTGTCCAGAAAAGAGAATCTCAGGAACTGAAAATGATCTGGATGAATCGGAATATGCAGATATGCATCCTGTAAATCTATTGTGGACATATAATGCCCTTGCTGAACAAAAGGCAAGATAGTCCTTACAGTTACCATTTTGAACGTTGGTATTTTTTTTAGCGCCAAATAAGACGCCCACATTATTTGGCGCCTAAATGCTTTTGGCGCCAAAAATGACGCCACATCCGGAACGCCAACATTTTTGGCGCAAAATAACGTCAAAAAATGACGCAACTTCCGGCGACACGTATGACGCCGGAAACGGAAAGAGATTTTTTGCGCCAAAAAAGTCCGCGCCAAGAATGACGCAATAAAATGAAGCATTTTCAGCCCCCGCGAGCCTAACAGCCCACAGGGAAAAAAGAGTCAAATTTTTGAAGGTAAGAAAAAAATGATTAATTCAAATGCATTATCCCAAATATGAAACTGAATGTCTGAAAAATAAGGAATGTTGAACATTCTGAGTCAAGGCAAATAAATGTTTGAATACATATATTTAGAACTTTATAAACAAAGTGCCCAACCATAGCTTAGAGTGTCACAAAAAATAAGATTTACTTACCCCAGGACACTCATCTACATGTTTGTAGAAAGCCAAACCAGTACTGAAACGAGAATCAGCAGAGGTAATGGTATATAAATAAGAGTATATCGTCGATCTGAAAAGGGAGGTAAGAGATGAATCTCTACGACCGATAACAGAGAACCTATGAAATAGACCCCGTAGAAGGAGATCACTGCATTCAAATAGGCAATACTCTCCTCACATCCCTCTGACATTCACTGCACTCTGAGAGGAAAACCGGGCTCCAACTTGCTGCGGAGCGCATATCAACGTAGAATCTAGCACAAACTTACTTCACCACCTCCAAAGGAGGCAAAGTTTGTAAAACTGAATTGTGGGTGTGGTGAGGGGTGTATTTATAGGCATTTTGAGGTTTGGGAAACTTTGCCCCTCCTGGTAGGAATGTATATCCCATACGTCACTAGCTCATGGACTCTTGCTAATTACATGAAAGAAACATCTTTATTCCATAAGGAAACTAAATCCACAACCCTAAAAGAAAGTGTATATATATTTTCGGGGAGTGACCTCGTCCTCAGACAATTACAAACAATGCAATCAAGTGTACTCACCACTCAGTGCCTTAATATATGTTAAAAGGTTGCAGGCCGCCTTCCCCCGTGTGCACGCCATGCCGAAACAGGAAGTGACGGTAGACGTACTCACAAAGAGATCCGGCTGCCCGCTTGGTTTCTATTGGACAATAATCGTTAAACAAAATTATTACCATGGTGATCAAACTAAAACAATAACAATCTAGTGTAACAAAAATACTTTGTATATAAGTGTGTCAAGTGTACAATTTTGAACCAGTGTATTGTTACAGACTTGTGCCTTAATATTTGCGGTATATGTGATCCGCTATAAATTTAGTGTACAACTATCCTGGTGTGTATAACTTATAAGTGAGTTATGGTAAATGTGTATGTTGAAAATAAGTACCTATCTACCAGATAGGTTAACCCATGCAGTAGAAACCTAATCCTACAGTGGTTGATAACTAGCCTTATGGCTACTAAGGAAGACATACGTGGCTATGACTTATTAACTTTATACAATAGAGTCATATTAACCAAAAAGGTAATGTAAAAAAGGATATTAAGTAAAACTAAATGGGATCTATCCATACTATGATACTTATGGTATATGTAAGCACATACAATGGAGTTATATATCCCTAAAGAAACGACCTATTATACCTATGTAAGTCTCACAGTTGTGTGATTGTGTATAGGTATGGAATAAACAATCCTATAAAGTCCACTATATGTATGTTGTATATATTACTGATAGGAAATAAGCTTGGAAGGGCTAACAAATCACAAATAACAGTGCCAGTCTAGCTGCGTGTTAAGCCCCTTAGGGACTAAGGTGCCCAATTCATATGTCCATCTAGCCTCTCGTTGGAGGAGGAGTCTTCCTCTATCACCTCCCCTAATCTGTGGGGGTACATGATCAATTAGTGTGTATTTTATATCCTTGACTGTGTTTAACGATTATTGTCCAATAGAAACCAAGCGGGCAGCCGGATCTCTACCGTCACTTCCGGATTCGGCATGGCGTGCACACAGGGGGGAAGGCGGCCTGCAACCTTTTAACATATATTAAGGTACTGAGTGGTGAGTACACGATTGCATTGTTTGTAATAGTCTGAGGACGGGGTCACTCCCCGAAAACGTTCACTAGAATAAATCTTTTTTTCACTGTAACAACGGCGAGTGCTCTTTTTGGCATATATATATATATATATATATATATATATATGTGAGAAGATAGGTATTCAGGCGCTTGGTTTATATGACCGTATACAGATGTAGTTATTTAAATGTGTATGACAGAGGATAAATGCTATATAGTGATATAGATAGCTGAATGAGTGTGTACAACTCTATTAATACATGAATAAAAAATTAATTAATTAATAAATAAATAAAAAAAACAACCAGATAAATAAATAAATGGATAAAGTTGCCAATAAATAAGTAAATAAGTTCATTTTCTTCTAATGGTCTTTCAGAACCTAGTGAGGTCCACCACAGAAAACGGTTCATACAATGTATAGTGATAAATTGAGCAGATTAAGTAGTCCAATACAGTATTAGTTTTGTCAATTGGTACAAAAAATAAAATAAATTAATGAAATAAATGAATTGATCAAGTCCTAGGTAAGTTTATAAAACACCTTATTCTGAAAGGTTAATAAAATTAGATGATAAATAAGTCAATATTGGTTATGCAATATCCATGTAAGAACACACACCCTTGGGTTCCCAAATAAGCTAAGTGTGCTAACTTATTCTTGTGTAATCCAAAAATGCAGATAGATGCCTACTTACAGCAGGTGACCTCAATCCTATGAGGTAAGTAAATGCGTCCCTTAAAGGAATGGATGTCCCTTGGCAATCCCAGAAACCACTTCAGTGTCTCCTCAATATGGTAGAATGGATCCCTTTTGTTGCAGATTCGGTCAGATATCCTCCTCTCAGTAGTATGATGTTTCATAAACATATAAGAAAGGGAATACAAACACAGACCAGTAGTGCAACACTGTATGTACTTTAAAAGATAGTTTTATTATCTCAATGTTAAAAATGCTCACATTTATAACCCTCAATCCAATATGAGGTATCACAAAGGAATTTGATAAATGTTTGTCACATCAGTAGCAGTTTTTCAAAAACATATGTGTCAAAAACATATTCATCATACACACAGAATTATCTTCTGGGCCTATCAAGAACCACACTATACCCATCTTAGTCACGACTCACACGTCTCACCAAGAGTATATCACTTTTGATGTGATTCTCTCTCCACTTTTCCCAATTGTTCTCAGGTTACAGTGGTTACAACTGCATGAACCGGCTGTAAATTGGAAAACTCTCCAATTTAAGTTAGAGTCCCCCTACTATCTCCAGACATGCTTCAGACATACCCAGTTGTTACAAATGAATGATAATCAACAGGATCTCTCTTCAATTCATCATGTATACTCCAAATTTGCCGAGGTTTTTAGCAAGAAAGAGGCAGAGAATTTACCACCTCATCGTTCGTACGATTGTCCTATAGACCTGAAACCCGGCACTTCACCTCCTTGTGGTCACCTCTACCCCCTCAGCCAACCTGAACTGGAACATCTAAAAGGATATCTGGAGGAGAATTTGAAGAAAGGTTTTATCCGTCCCTCTGTCTCTTCCGCAGGAGCAGGAATATTCTTTGTGAAGAATAAAGACCAATTGCTCCATCCTATTATTGATTATAGGGATCTTAACAAAATAACAAAGAAGAACAGATATCCGTTACCACTCATCCCTGAGTTGATAGAATGACTGCATCTCACCAAGATATTCATGAAACTAGATTTAAGAGGTGCCTACAATTTAATTCGCATCAGAGAGGGAGATGAGTGGCTCACCGCCTTTAGGATGAGATACGGTCTATACGAATACCTGGTCATGCCCTTTGGATTAACAAATGCACCAGCCACATTCCAATTCTTTATTAATGATGTTTTCTGGGATTTGCTTGACATATGTGTAGTCGTTTATCTCGATGACATCTTGATATACTCATCTAACCTAGAGGAACACATCAAACATGTCAGTTGGGTCTTGTCCCGACTTCAAATTCACTGCTTATGTGCAAAAGCTGAAAAGTGTCTTTCACACTGAAGAGATATCATTCCTTGGATATTCTCAGTCCTAAAGGGATATAGATGCAACAAGATAAAGTAGACGCTGTTACCCACTGGCCTCAACGCAAAACTAGAAAAGAATTACAGCGGTTTTTGGGTTTCAGTAACTACTATCAAAAATTTATAAAAAAACTTTTCTGCAATAGTAAAACCCCTCACAAAACTCACTAGTCCCACCATACCCTTTCGTTGGAACACTCAGGCTAATGACGCCTTCCTATTCTTGAAGACAGCTTTTACAACTGCTCCCATCCTACGCTTCCAAGATACAAGACTTCAATACATACTAGAAGTGGACGCTTTGGAACACGCTATAGGAGCAGTTCTTTCCCAACGTAAAACCCTACAAGAACCTCTTCACCCGGTTGCATTCTATTCTAAAACCATGTCTCCTCCTGAGCTAAATTACCCCATAAGTGAGAAAGAGTTTCTGGCAATCAAAAGAGCTTTTGAACATTGGAGGCATTTGTTAGAAGGCACCGAAGACCCCATAATCATTTATACGGACCACCGTAATTTAGAATTCCTACAAAAAAATAAAACATTGTCTGGAAGACAAGTCAGGTGGAATCTCTACTTCAGCCATTTCAATTACCAAATCATCTACCGGCCTGGTTCACAAAACGGAAAGGCAGATGCCCTGTCACGAATAGAAGAGAGACCTACTACAAAACCTTCAACTACTCCAATGCAACCTCCTGATAGTTTTCTAGGAGTAACACAAGTATCAACTACTAGCTTAAAATCAGCCTTAACCAACAACAAGAATATACCACATGATCTTCTCAGCGTGAAAAACAATCTATACTACTTCAATTCAAGGTTATATATTCCAGAAGCACTCAGATTATCTTTAATAAAGGAACATCATGATTCTCCTCTTTCAGGCAATCCTGGTATCCACAGGACTCTCGAGATACTTAAAAGAAATTTCTGGTGGCCTAAGATGAAATCTAGCATAGAAGATTACATCCATTCATGCATTGTTTGCACTACTTCAAAAGCAGAAAAAAAACCTCTGTATGGTTATTTAATGCCCATTACTGTTCCAGAGAAACCTTGGGACCATTTAGGTATGGACTTTATCGTGGATTTACCTGTTAGTTCAGGTAAAAACACCATTCTCGTGGTAACAGATCTCCTAACCAAGATGGCTCACTTTATCCCCTTCCACAAGTTACCTACTGCTGCTGAGTCAGCTCAACTCTTCTTAGACTCCATTGTCAGACTCCATGGTCTTCCCTCCATTCTGACGACAGACAGAGGCAGCCAATTTACCTCTCATTTCTGGAAACATCTCACAAAAGTTTTACAAATTGACCACAGATTCTCTACCTCCTATCACCCCCAAACCAATGGCCAAATGGAAAGATTGAATCAGTGGCTTGAGCAATATTTGCATTGCTATTGTGCTTACCACCAGCACGATTTGATGGAATTTTTATCAATGGCGGAATTCTCCTACAATAATTCCTTAAATTCATCATCCAATATGACTCCATTCTTCTCTAACTATGCTCATCACCCAAGGATGTCCTTCAGCTATTCCCAGGCCATCAACATACCCTCAGTTGATGATCTTACCCGTAAACTTACTGAAAACTTACAACTACTTAGGAACAACATACAACAGGCTCAAGCTACACAAAAAACAACACTACGATCTTCACAGAAGACCGTCACCAAAGTATTCAATAGGCGACAAGGTTTGGCTGTCCACCAAATATTTACGTTTACAGCTTCCTAGTAAAAAGCTAGCTGGACCCTTCATGATCACTCGCATCATCAATGATAATGCTGTGGTGTTGGATTTCCCACCGTCTCTTACACCGTCTCTTGTCACTGCTGAAACCTGCTACTGTTTTTGATACACAATCTATCATTCTACCACCTACACCTCTGCAATTGGATGTAGATGTTTATGAAGTTCAAGACCTCCTGAATTCCAGACTTTTGAATGGGGAGCTCCAGTATCTGGTGCGATGGAAAGGCTTTTCTCCTGAAGATGACACTTGGGAGCCTTCCGCTAACATTACCGCTCCTAGGCTGCTGGCATACTTCCACAGACGCTACCCTCATAGACCTAGACCTCAAGCCGTGGGTCGGCTTGCTTGAGGGGGGGGATCTGTCAGGGATCCACTTGTGATGGTCCTATCTTACACATTCCACCTTAATATATACTTTGCCATATCAAGCCTATACCACCTTAACATTGTCTCCTCCTGCCTATAAAGCCTGCACTGTCTAATTACTCTTTGCTGGTTTATTGAAGTGATTAACTCACAACTCCAGCTTGTATCCTGGTGAAATAAAGTACTCGGCTGCATTTAAACTACTTCACTTGCACACCTTGGCAAAAGTGCTGCTTGTTGTCTTCCTACCTGGCTTCCTCTGACGTCACTGCAAGCCATTCACTCCTCACACGCTGCTCAGGCCTGGCAGCGTTCCAACTTCACAGCGTGCACAGACTTCCAGCTGCTCTGACACAGCCTTCCGGATCTCAAGCACTCACAGTGCCTTCAGCTTGCAACAAGTATAGCGACACATGAGGTTATCAGGTTCCGTATAAGCTTTTACTTGTAGTGTTCTAAGTCTGCTACTCTCACTACTTCCATATTTAAGCTTGCCATAATATTGACATTCCTCTATGTGTTACACTGTATAAATCTGCCAGCAAGCTACTAGCACTACCATTACTAAATGGTTATATTAACTCCTCACCTGCAGTGTGCCATATTAAACATGCTATGAGTACTAATCAGGGTATTTTCCTTAACTAGTTACTGCTCCTGTCTTGAGAAATATATATCCTTTGTTCTGCCTCTAAAGCATTCCTGTATTCATTACTCTTTGATATTGGAAGCTTATTGAGGCAATATAAATACAGATTAGGATTATATGCTTCCTTACTAGCAAGCATATTTCCCAGTTTGTTACATTAACATATTACCACAGTTCTACTTCTAAAGTACTAAAGATAAGTAAAGAATTGTCACATAAACAAGTGATTTCTTACATAATAAACCAGCCTTAAAAAAAATAAAAAAATTTTGTAACTATGGAGCCATCAGATGTGGCCCCCCAGCTACATAATTTAAACCAGCGCCTGGACAACTTAACTCAGGCATTTAGAGATATACAGGTGGAAAACCAAAGTCTAAAAGCCTGTCTTAGAGAAGTGTTGGCCAATAGGAATGCTGGAAATGACCACCAGGCTGAGCCCCAGGTTTCTTACCCTGAGAAATTTACTGGTGATAGATCCACTTTTCGCCAGTTCAGAAACGCCTGCCTGTTGTTATTCGATTTAAAACCGAGAACTTATCCTACAGACAGATCCAAAGTATTAACTGTTCTCTCATACCTGCGAGGGGAACCTCGGGCCTGGGCTGACTCATTTTATGAGTCCCAGGACCCAATTCTGAATTCTTTTGATGCCTTCTTAAAGGCTTTATCCAACCTTTATGATGATCCTTATCGTCAGATTACTGCTGAGACTAAACTCAGAGGACTCAAACAGTTAAAAGCTCCAGTGGAGGAGTATATTACTCGTTTCAAGATTTGGGCCAGAGATTCGCTCTGGAATGAGGTCTCTCTCAAGAATCAGTATCGAATGGGGTTGTCAGAGGAAGTAAAGGATGAACTCTCCAGAACTGGCATACCAGATCGCCTAGAGGATTTCTATACTTTAACAACTACTATAGATCGCAGGCTCCGAGAGCGAAGGCAGGAAAAAGGTAGTTCTAGCCACCCCACACGCCGCTTGCTCCCGACTCCGCCTACTGCTACTGCTCCCCCTGACCAGCCTATGGACATTAGCTTTCTGAGAGGACCTCTCACTATGCAAGAAAAGACCAGACGCCGTAATCTCAATCTGTGTATGTATTGTGCTGGTACGCAGCATGTGGTTAAGGATTGTCCCCTGCTTCTGAAGCAAAAGCGAGGTAAGACAAAATCAAATAGTAACTGTCTTCACACAAAGTCAGCTACATCAACTTACTTTACCTTACCTTTACAATTACAGTGGGATCAGCACAGGATCAGCAGTAACGCCATCGTTGATACAGGCGCTTGTACCAATTTCATTGATGTTCGTTTGGTTCATTCTAATAAAATTCCTTTTCAGTTAAAAAGCATTCCACTGCCTCTCAAAGTCATTGACGGGTCACATTTAGCTTCTGGTCCGGTGTCACATCAAACTGTCCCTCTGTTAGTCACAACTCCCTCTGGTCACACTGAAACAATTACTTTCGATATCATATCCTCTCCTATTTACCCTATTGTACTGGGAATCTCTTGGCTTCGTTTACACTAACCCACTCTGCATTGGTCCACTCTTTCTCTCTCCTTCCCCTCCTCTTACTGTTCTAACACTTGCTTCCCTAGGAAACATATTTTGATCACATCCACTCCTGTCATACCAGTTGAATATTCTGATTTTTCAAACGTTTTCGATAAAAAAGAGGCAGAGGTATTGCCTCCCCATAGGGCCTACGATTGCCCCATAGATCTGCTGCCTGGTGCAACCATACCTCATGGTCATATTTATCCCCTCTCAAGACCTGAGTTACAACACCTTAAAACTTATATTACTGAGAATTTAAAAAAAGGGTTTATCCGTCCCTCCACCTCACCTGCAGCAGCAGCTATGTTTTTTGTAAAGAACAAGGATGGGTCTTTACGCCCGATAATAGATTATCGCGAGCTGAACAAAATAACAATAAAAAACAGATACCCACTACCTCTCATCCCAGAACTGATTGAGAGGTTACGTGGCGCCACAGTGTTCACTAAACTAGATCTGAGGGGTGCCTATAACCTTGTCAGAATAAGAGCCGGGGACGAGTGGCTGACCGCATTTAGGACTAGGTATGGTCTCTATGAGTATACGGTTATGCCATTCGGTCTGTGCAATGCCCCGGCGACATTCCAGAACTTCATTAATGATATTTTTAGAGATGTCCTTGACACGTTTTTGGTTGTCTACTTAGACAACATTCTTATTTACTCACCCTCTTTGACAGAACATATACAACATGTCAGGCTTGTGTTGTCTAGACTACTAACACATAGACTCTATGTTAAATTAGAAAAATGTTTGTTTCACGTCACAGAGGTGTCTTTCTTGGGTTATCACATCAGTAAGGGTCAGATAAAGATGGAGGATAACAAAATTTCAGCCATATCATCATGGCCTATACCCTCTTCTGTGAAAGAAGTTCAAAGGTTCTTGGGCTTCGCAAATTTTTATAGACGCTTTATTCAAAACTTTGCTGCCATCACAAAACCCCTGACAAATCTGACTAAGGGAAAGACTCCATTTTGTTGGACACCTGAGGCTCAAACCGCCTTTGACCAATTAAAGCATCTCTTTACCACCTCTCCGATACTCCATCTACCAAACACAAAGTGTCAATTCGTATTAGAGGTTGACGCATCAGAATATGCCATTGGCTCCGTGTTATCCCAGAGATCCACTCCTAAGGACTCATTACATCCTGTGTCTTATTTCTCTAGGCTCCTGACACCAGCTGAGCTGAATTATCCAGTTGGTGAAAAGGAGTTGTTGGCTATTAAGTCATCCTTTGACCAATGGAGGCATTTATTGGAGGGTACGGAGCAACCTATAGTGATATTTACTGATCATAAGAATCTACAGTATCTCCAGACAAACAGAACTCTTTCTGCTCGACAGCTCCGCTGGAGCCTCTACTTCTCTCGTTTCTCCTTCCACATTGCCTACCGTCCTGGCATACGGAATGGAAAGGCAGATGCTTTATCTAGAAGGGATAAAAAGCCTGAGTCTACTCAATTTCCATCCACCATCATTCCAAAATCTTCTTTTGTAGGTCTTCTATCAAATGATCTCACAGATCTAAAAACACATCAACAACAAGACATTACTAAGACCGCTTACACGCTTACCCCTGATAATGCTGGAATCCTCTACAAGGATTCAAGGCTATATGTTCCACCCTCGCTGCGAGATCAGGCAGTGTCCATTGCCCATGATTCATTATTAGCAGGTCATATGGGTATACACAAGACACTTGACCTTCTACAGAGGTATTTTTGGTGGCCTTCTATGAGAACCACTGTTAAAGAATACATCAAACTCTGCGTTACCTGTCAAACCTGTAAGCCCTCACACCAACCACCTCTGGGTTTACTACAGAACCTCCCTATTCCCGAATTTCCGTGGACTTCTGTCTCCATGGACTTTGTAGTTGATTTGCCTAAATCTGAAGGTTACACCATCATTTTTGTTGTTGTGGATCTCATGTCAAAGATGGCACATTTCATTCCAACCGAAACTCTACCCACTGCACAAAAATCAGCTCAGTTATTTCTTAGAGAGATTATTCGTTTACATGGAATACCCACTACAGTACTCAGCGACAGAGGCTCACAATTCACCTCAAAATTTTGGAGACATCTTTGTACCTCACTAGACATACATCAGTGTTTGACCACATCGTACCACCCACAGACCAATGGACAGTGTGAGAGAACCAACCAGTGGCTGGAGCAATTTTTACGTTGCTACTGTTCCCACAAACAAGAATCTTGGGCCACGTACCTCCCACATGCTGAGTTTGCATATAATAATACCACCAATACTTCTACAGGGTTTTCTCCCTTTTATATCAATTCAGGCTACCATCCCCGATTTCATCCATTGCCTATGACACACTCACCTTGTCCTCAGGTGAATGATCTCGTCAATTCCATCAAGCAGACTTACGTCGCCATACAGGATAACATCAAGCAAGCACAGGCCACCCAAAAGAGGTTCTATGACCTATGCCATCGCCCTCATCCTACCTACGCTGTAGGACAAAAAGTCTGGTTATCGGCAAAGAATCTGAGGATTCCAACTCCTTGCAAGAAGTTTAACAAACTTTTTGTTGGTCCTTTTTCTATCATTGCTCTTCCAAACCCGGTTACGGTGACTCTACAGCTTCCTCCCACTTACCGCATTCACCCGACATTTCATGTGTCCCTCATCAAGCCTTGCTACTCTTCTACCCCTCTATCAGCCACTTCCCTGGGTTCTCCTACCCCGGATCCTGAGTACGAGGTCCAGGCCATTCTGGACTCTAGACGTTGGCATGGTGAACTGCAGTATCTGGTTCATTGGTCCGGGTACGACTCTTCGGAGGACTCTTGGGAACCCACTTCGAATCTCTCTGCAGATAGGTTGGTCTCTTTGTTTCATCGGAGGCATCCGGATCGTCCTTCTCCCTGAAACCTCTTTGATGTTTCCTTGGGGGGGGAGTATGTCATGGTCCTATCTTACACATTCCACCTTAATATATACTTTGCCATATCAAGCCTATACCACCTTAACATTGTCTCCTCCTGCCTATAAAGCCTGCACTGTCTAATTACTCTTTGCTGGTTTATTGAAGTGATTAACTCACAACTCCAGCTTGTATCCTGGTGAAATAAAGTACTCGGCTGCATTTAAACTACTTCACTTGCACACCTTGGCAAAAGTGCTGCTTGTTGTCTTCCTACCTGGCTTCCTCTGACGTCACTGCAAGCCATTCACTCCTCACACGCTGCTCAGGCCTGGCAGCGTTCCAACTTCACAGCGTGCACAGACTTCCAGCTGCTCTGACACAGCCTTCCGGATCTCAAGCACTCACAGTGCCTTCAGCTTGCAACAAGTATAGCGACACATGAGGTTATCAGGTTCCGTATAAGCTTTTACTTGTAGTGTTCTAAGTCTGCTACTCTCACTACTTCCATATATAAGCTTGCCATAATATTGACATTCCTCTATGTGTTACACTGTATAAATCTGCCAGCAAGCTACTAGCACTACCATTACTAAATAGTTATATTAACTCCTCACCTGCAGTGTGCCATATTAAACATGCTATGAGTACTAATCAGGGTATTTTCCTTAACTAGTTACTGCTCCTGTCTTGAGAAATATATATCCTTTGTTCTGCCTCTAAAGCATTCCTGTATTCATTACTCTTTGATATTGGAAGCTTATTGAGGCAATATAAATACAGATTAGGATTATATGCTTCCTTACTAGCAAGCATATTTCCCAGTTTGTTACATTAACATATTACCACAGTTCTACTTCTAAAGTACTAAAGATAAGTAAAGAATTGTCACATAAACAAGTGATTTCTTACACCACTCCACATTTTCCTTCTTTCCTGAGAGTTCTTTTAATTCCTGGTCACTCCCCTATTTAAGTTTCCTGTTCACCTTAAACAGGTGCTTAGTTATTTTGCTGGAAAGCTGAACAACAGCTGTGCTGTGTCTCTCTAGACTCAAAGTGTGTTTTGGATTATCTATTCCTAATCTAACTACAGGACCTACATACATGATTGATCTACTTTCTACCAAATTATCTGAACAAACGCTTGCAAAGCTGTCTGGCTTCATATGAGGAGCGAAATCTACCAACAGAGTGGTGTTTGTCACTTTCAAGCTTAAGGTTACAAGGAGTTACCTCACTGCCGTGAGTCTTTTCATCTGGGTAAGATCATCATACCTCTCCGGTTTCTTTAATAACAAACGGCTGCTTCTGAAGCGTTCCGGTTACGGAACTCGGACACGCCTCCCCCCCCCTCTGCTGCTCTCAGCTGATTCGTGGCGGCTCCACACCTCCCTGCTCCACCGCACAATCTAAACAGCTATCTCTCACGGAGCTCCATCGCAAACAGTTCTCCACATCAGACGCTGCAGTTTCTTGCTCTTTCTGAACTACAGCAGTCTGTCATTAACTCCGCTCACTACTGAACGCTTAGAATAGCCAAATCAAGGGGATACGAAGCTGATTTCCTTAACTCATAACAAGCTGCCCCTGACTATAATAGGAACGAAAGACTTTATTCCATTAAGAGACTTTCACCTGACGAATATAACTTTGAGTTTGCAAGGCATATAAGGGCCTAGATTTGGAGTTCGGCGGTAGCCGTCAAAACCAGCGTTAGAGGCTCCTAACGCTGGTTTTGGCCGCCCGCTGGTATTTGGAGTCAGTGATTAAAGGGTCTAACGCTCACTTTTCAGCCGCGACTTTTCCATACCGCAGATCCCCCTACGCCATTTGCGTAGCCTATCTTTTCAATGGGATCTTTCTAACGCTGGTATTTAGAGTCGTTTCTGAAGTGAGCGTTAGAGCTCTAACGACAAAACTCCAGCCGCCTGAAAATAGCAGGAGTTAAGAGCTTTCTGGCTAACGCTGGTTCATAAAGCTCTTAACTACTGTACCCTAAAGTACACTAACACCCATAAACTACCTATGTACCCCTAAACCGAGCTCCCCCCACATCGCCGCCACTCGATTAAAATTTTTAACCCCTAATCTGCCGACCGCCACCTACGTTATACTTATGTACCCCTAATCTGCTGCCCCTAACCCCGCCGACCCCTGTATTACATTTATTAACCCCTAACCTGCCCCCCACAACGTCGCAGCCAGCTACCTACAATAATTAACCCCTAATCTGCCGACCGCAAAGCGCCGCCACCTACGTTATCCCTATGTACCCCTAATCTGCTGCCCCTAACACCGCCGACCCCTATATTATATTTATTAACCCCTAATCTGCCCCCCTCAACGTCGCCGACACCTGCCTACACTTATTAACCCCTAATCTGCCGAGCGGACCTGAGCGCTACTATAATAAAGTTATTAACCCCTAATCCGCATCACTAACCCTATCATAAATAGTATTAACCCCTAATCTGCCCTCCCTAACATCGCCGACACCTAACTTCAATTATTAACCCCTAATCTGCCGACCGGAGCTCACCGCTATTCTAATAAATGTATTAACCCCTAAAGCTAAGTCTAACCCTAACACTAACACCCCCCTAAGTTAAATATAATTTACATCTAACGAAATTAATTATCTCTTATTAAATAAATTATTCCTATTTAAAGCTAAATACTTACCTGTAAAATAAATCCTAATATAGCTACAATATAAATTATAATTATATTATAGCTATTTTAGGATTAATATTTATTTTACAGGCAACTTTGTAATTATTTTAACCAGGTACAATAACTATTAAATAGTTAAGAACTATTTAATAGTTACCTAGTTAAAATAATAACAAATTTACCTGTAAAATAAATCCTAACCTAAGATATAATTAAACCTAACACTACCCTATCAATAAATTAATTAAATAAACTACCTACAACTACCTACAATTAACCTAACACTACACTATCAATAAATTAATTAAACACAATTCCTACAAATAAATACAATTAAATAAACTATCTAAAGTACAAAAAATAAAAAAGAACTAAGTTACAAAAAATAAAAAAATATTTACAAACATAAGAAAAATCTTACAACAATTTTAAACTAATTACACCTACTCTAAGCCCCCTAATAAAATAACAAAGCCCCCCAAAATAAAAAATTCCCTACCCTATTCTAAATTAAAAAAGTTACAAGCTCTTTTACCTTACCAGCCCTGAACAGGGCCCTTTGCGGGGCATGCCCCAAGAATTTCAGCTCTTTTGCCTGTAAAAGAATAAATACAATACCCCCCCCCCAACATTACAACCCACCACCCACATACCCCTAATCTAACCCAAACCCCCCTTAAATAAACCTAACACTAAGCCCCTGAAGATCTTCCTACCTTGTCTTCACCATCCAGGTATCACCGATCCGTCCTGGCTCCAAGATCTTCATCCAACCCAAGCGGGGGTTGGCGATCCATAATCCGGTCCAGAAGAGGCTCCAAAGTCTTCCTCCTATCCGGCAAGAAGAGGACATCCGGACCGGCAAACATCTTCTCCAAGCGGCATCTTCGATCTTCTTCCATCCGGAGCGAAGCGGCAGGATCCTGAAGACATCCAGCGCGGAACATCCATCCGGACCGACGACTGAACGACGAATGACTGTTCCTTTAAGGGACGTCATCCAAGATGGCGTCCCTCGAATTCCGATTGGCTGATAGGATTCTATCAGCCAATCGGAATTAAGGTAGGAATTTTCTGATTGGCTGATGGAATCAGCCAATCAGAATCTAGTTCAATCCGATTGGCCGATCCAATCAGCCAATCAGATTGAGCTCGCATTCTATTGGCTGATCGGAACAGCCAATAGAATGCGAGCTCAATCTGATTGGCTGGGGTCAGGGATAGCGGGGGCGGCAGATTAGGGGTTAATAAGTGTAAGGTTAGGGGTGTTTAGACTCGGGGTACATGTTAGAGTGTTAGGTGCAGACGTAGGAAGTGTTTCCCCATAGGAAACAATGGGGCTGCGTTAGGAGCTGAACGCTGCTTTTTTGCAGGTGTTAGGTTTTTTTTCAGCTCAAACAGTCCCATTGTTTCCTATGGGAGAATCGTGCACGAGCACGTTTTTGAGGCCGGCCGCGTCCGTAAGCAACTCTGGTATCGAGAGTTGCATTTGCGGTAAAAATTCTCTACGCTCCTTTTTTGGAGCCTAACGCAGCATTTGTTTGAACTCTCGATACCAGAGTTAATTTTATGGTGCGGCCAGAAAAAAGCCCGCGGAGCGTTAACAGCCCTTTTACCGCCGAACTCCAAATCTAGGCCATAGTGATTCCAATTAAAGCAGTTCATTCATACAAAATACTTTGCTAAATTGCTATCAGGAATTACTTGCAACTATTATATAAATTGTTGCAAAGCACAGTCCAATTTCTCTGCATCAACTTCACATAAGAATCACTGGGCTAATTCATATATAAGTTCAGTATCTATAGTGATACATTCAAACAATAGTTCTGGTCTGCAGTTGTGTTCCCATCCTCACCTATAACCTGACAATTTAGAACTATTATTATTTTACAAATTATATGGGAAATTATACCTCAACTGGGTTTAGTGTTTTTAATATTAGCCTAAGCTATTGTATGTGTGGCAGTTTTTTTCTTTCCTTTTTACGTTTTTTTAATAAAGATTTAAGTATGAATGTATGAAATCTATAATTCCAATGCTGACTGTGATCTTCAGGGCAGAGTTTTATATTGACACACAGATAAGAGCATACTATATACAATTGTATACCTTAATACAATTACTTTGCTAGTTGTGTTCTGTTTTCTTTGCTCTATATCTGTGGCAGGTAATCCAATTTCAATACCATAAGATTAACTTTATATGAAATATATTGGTTCCCTGTTTACTAATTCTCTAGTCCCTGCCCCACCCTTTACCATATGTACATTTTAAACTATCACTAACGAATCAAATTGCTCGATACTTGTGTTACTGATCACTCATCAGAACTTGTAAGTGCCATTTGTTACATTGCTTATTATACTTTGCAAGTATGTATATGTGAAATTAGTATTAAAGATAAACATTGATGCTGACATTAGGACACAGTGTAATATTTTAGACAAGGATTTTAAAATTCGAATTGATGTTAGATTCAAGCTCAAAGGGATAGCCCACCTAAAATTAAACTGTCATGATTCAGATACAGCAGAAATTAAAATCAGCTCTTCACTGGCATGCTATTTTCAGTGTATTTTTTCCTTCTTTTGAATTTCTTTTTTAGTAGGAAATGTCATCTTATATGCCAGCCCATCTTATAACACCTGTGTAGGGGTGGTTTTTAAAACTAGATTGCAATCAGGAGGGGTTACACAGGTACAGAGAGAAAACTGTCCCAGCTCTTAAAATATCCATTGATTGCAAATAAATACATATGATACTCTGATTACATGTTATATTCACATTTATTCCTGCTCAGAATAATACATTTACACTATATACATATAGTGGTATGAATAAACACAGAGATATGAAAGACAACATTGTTTAGAACAAAAAAAGGAATTTAGGGACATGTAAATATGTTTGCAAAAGATTTCTGACATCACACACACATATATATACACATATACACACACACACACACACACGTATGTGCAAAGATATATGTACAAATTCTAGCATTAGTAATCATTTCTATAAAAAAAAAAACATGAGATAAAAGCATATCATGACTTCTACAAATACACATTCATTTATGTGAAAGTATCATATAACAAATAAATATAAAAATAACTTTCTATGAGATATTGTTTGTTAAGGTATAAATCTAGTTGATTATTGGACATTAACAGATGAAAAATAAAATATTAGCTTTAGAGAATTGTGCTTGTTCATGGACACTAATGAAATGGTATATTAAAGTTGGGAAAAAACAGAATAACTGCGACATCGATGACTGTTAGTTAACAGTCTGATGCTCATCGCGCTGTACTTGACGCATGTGTTTTTGACGTGTTTTTTTAATAAGGGCATCATATGCAGATCTGCGTCAGCGAAGTCTGGCGAGTGTATTGACGCCGGCGAATGCACCGAGATTGACGCTTTGATAAATATCCCTATGTGACATTGAGCTCAATTTATCAAATGTTTTAATAGCAAATCATGTATGCTGGACATCGTTGCAGGCAGACAGCAAACGTTGTCTGCATTTATCATTACACAAGCATTTCATCTGAAATGCTTGTGCAATGCCACCCACTGCTCACTGGCAGCCAATCGGACGCTAGCCGGTGCTGTCATTCATTTCAATCCACTACCTTTTAGGTGGCACAATAAAGGAGCTAGTGAAAAAATCTGCTGCACAAAAGAGGATGGTTTTGCTTATGAGGCAAGTATTGTTTTAGCTACAAAATTAGATATTTAGAAATAAAAAAAAAAAACAATCAAAAGGCTATCCTTATGTTACATAATTCCGCACAATTATGTAACGTTACAAAACATTTATTGTCCATTTAAAGCAAGATTTATACTTAATACTAAATACATTTCTTCATATGTTATGGTACAGAAAGTTAGTTATAATGACTTATTGTTTATTGGTACAAATATTTGCAGAAGTTTTTAGAGCTCCTGCCAGGAAACACAAAAATCGATGTCAATACAAGACTTCATATGACATTGTGAGTAAGAAGAAATTGATTTATTGTTTGTGTTTTCAATCACACTTTCTTTATGTGTTTTAGAACTAAGGCTCCCAATATAATGGCTATGGTTATGCTACAAAAGACCCTTTAAGAAAAAATCTAAAAGACCTTTGTCCCAAATGCAATTTCCAAAGATATAGACATTTAACTGATAGAATTTATTGAAAGTGTTCAAAGACCACGTATCTTCCTTGCAAAGTTACTTAACCAGAGCATTGTGGAACTGTGCCCAGGAAGAAGCCATGACTGATGTATAGTATGCTTCACTATGAAAGGAAGATATTTTTTCCTCAAGTTACAAGCCAAAATAACTGCAGGGTAAATCCTTTAGGCTAGTGAAGATTCTGATTATTTTATTTTTTGGGGGGCCAGAATACAAATATACAAAATATTCCTAATATATTTTGTAGCTTCAAGTACATGAGTCCCATTCTCATCTAGTCTGTGTAAGACAGATGCTTAAGTCATTCTGAGATTTTGATTAGAATGAAGGAATAACTGTATCATGAATTTTAAGTAAAAATATGGTAACTGTTAAATACAATTTCCAGGGGGGAAAAAGAAGTGCAGAAAAATTTCTAATTTTAAACAATGTCATCAACAGAATAGTGTAAAAGGGCAAAGATTTTCATGACAACCTATGCATGGGTAAAAAAATCAACACATGAAGAACCAGAATCAAATGCAATGAAGGAGCAATCTTAAAGAGACTCTGACCAAAAACACAATTTATGCTTACCTGATAAATTAATTTCTCTTATGCTGGAGAGAGTCCATGATCCATTACTCCTAGGATTTACTCTTCCCTAACACTGGGAGGAGACCAAGATTCCCAAACCCCAAGAACTCTATAAAACCCTTTCCATCTCACCAGTACCTCAGACTAACATATAGCCAAGCAGAAAGAGGAAGGAAAAGTAATCTGAGCCAAAAAATAGGAACAGGGAAAAAAGATGTGCGCAAAAAAAGAAAAAAACAACCAACAACAAAACAGGGTGGGGTTTTGTGGACTCTCACCATGATGAAATAAATAAATTTATCAGGTAAGCATAAATTATGTTTTATTTTATACAGCTAGTGAGAGTCCATGATCCATTGCTTCTTCGAACTAATACCCAAGCTGTGGAGTTCACGAGTAATAACACAAAGGGAGGCATCTAAAAAACATATTTTTCCCCCTGAGATACCAAATCCACATCACCAATAGAGCCTAAAAAAGACAAAATAAATAAATCTGAGATAACTGCCTGAAGGACATCCTACCAAAAGATGCCTCAGGAGAAGCAAAAACATTAAAGAGCCAGTAAACCTAGAAAATAATGTTATATAATTCTGCACATAGTGCAAAATTATATAACATTATATTAGTGCTAGCTTTATGTAACATAATATTGCCGGTGAAATTTTTATTAAAAAGAGGGTTTTTCAGACCCGCCCTCTGTGCTCTACTAAGCGGGTCTGGTTTTCCCTCTGAGCGCATCTGGGCAGCTGTCTAGTCACATCGCGGCCCGATCACGCCATTACACTCAATGTAGCTCGCTCCTGCTCTGTCTGACAGAGGGAGTGAGCTACATTGAGTGTAATGGCGCGATCAGGCCGGGCTGTGACTAGACAGCTGCCCAGATGCGCTCAGAGGGAAAACCAGACCCGCTTAGTAGAGCACAGAGGGCGGGTCTGTAAGACCCTCTTTTTTAACACCTTAAGGACCAAGGCCATTTTTCAATTTCTTTCTCTTAACCCTTTGAGTGCTAATGACGGCTCTGAGCCATCACAGAGTTTCCCACTCTGGTGCTAATGACGGCTCAGAGCCATCACTAGCACTCTCCCACCTTGAGGGAGATCTGGGGGCTCCCACCCCGGCGATCGTGCCTGCATAGTGACAGGCATCGCCGGGGCTTCCAGTTTTGCGTGGTGACGTCACGCGCAATAACGTGATGACGTCACCGCGCAACTTTATTTATACTTAACAATGTTAAGTATAGGAGCAGGGGGCATGCTGCTTAGAAGCCTGTATCTCAGGCATCTAAGCATCTACAGACCCACAAGACCCACCGTTGGAAATGTAATAGTGTAAGTCTTGGGGGTCTGAAAAAAATAATAAAAAAGTTAAAAAAAAAATGTTTAAAAAATAGAAAATAAAAAAAAACATTATAACCTCTTAGCACCCAGGTGGGAAAGTGCTTAGCACTCAAAGGGTTAAAGACCAGGGCTATTTTTACATTTCTGCTGTGTTTGTGTTTAGCTGTAATTTTCCTCTTACTCATTTACTGTACCCACACATATTATATACCGTTTTTCTCGCCACTAAATGGACTTTCTAAAGATACCATTATTTTCATCATATCTTATAATTTATTATTAAAAAAAACATAATTTATGTAATAACTTACCTGATAAATTCATTTCTTTCATATTAGCAAGAGTCCATGAGCTAGTGACGTATGGGATATACATTCCTACCAGGAGGGGCAAAGTTTCCCAAACCTCAAAATGCCTATAAATACACCCCTCACTACACCCACAAATCAGTTTAACGCATAGCCAAGAAGTGGGGTGATAAGAAAAAAGTGCAAAAGCATAAAAAAATAAGGAATTGGAATAATTGTGCTTTATACAAAAAAATCATAACCACCACAAAAAAGGGTGGGCCTCATGGACTCTTGCTAATATGAAAGAAATGAATTTATCAGGTAAGTTCTTACATAAATTATGTTTTCTTTCATGTAATTAGCAAGAGTCCATGAGCTAGTGACGTATGGGATAATGAATACCCAAGATGTGGATCTTCCACGCAAGAGTCACTAGAGAGGGAGGGATAAAATAAAGACAGCCAATTCCGCTGAAAATAATCCACACCCAAAACAAAGTTTAAATCTTATAATGAAAAAAACTGAAATTATAAGCAGAAGAATCAAACTGAAACAGCTGCCTGAAGTACTTTTCTACCAAAAACTGCTTCAGAAGAAGAAAACACATCAAAATGGTAGAATTTAGTAAAAGTATGCAAAGAAGACCAAGTTGCTGCTTTGCAAATCTGATCAACCGAAGCTTCATTCCTAAACGCCCAGGAAGTAGAAACTGACCTAGTAGAATGAGCTGTAATCCTTTGAGGCGGAGTTTTACCCGACTCGACATAAGCATGATGAATCAAAGACTTTAACCAAGACGCCAAAGAAATGGCAGAGGCCTTCTGACCTTTCCTAGAACCGGAAAAGATAACAAATAGACTAGAAGTCTTTCGGAAATTTTTAGTAGCTTCAACATAATATTTCAAAGCTCTAACTACATCCAAAGAATGCAACGATCTTTCCTTAGAATTATTAGCATTAGGACACAATGAAGGAACCACAATTTCTCTACTAATGTTGTTAGAATTCACAACCTTAGGTAAAAATTTAAAAGAAGTTCGCAACACCACCTTATCCTGATGAAAAATCAGAAAAGGAGACTCACAAGAAAGAGCAGATAATTCAGAAACTCTTCTAGCAGAAGAGATGGCCAAAAGAAACAAAACTTTCCAAGAAAGTAATTTAATGTCCAGCGAATGCATAGGTTCAAACGGAGGAGCTTGAAGAGCCCCCAGAACCAAATTCAAACTCCAAGGAGGAGAAATTGACTTAATAACAGGTTTTATACGAACCAAAGCTTGTACAAAACAATGAATATCAGGAAGACTAGCAATCTTTCTGTGAAAAAGAACAGAAAGAGCAGAGATTTGTCCTTTCAAGGAACTTGCAGACAAACCTTTATCCAAACCATCCTGAAGAAACTGTAAAATTCTAGGAATTCTAAAAGAATGCCAAGAAAAATGATGAGAAAAACACCAAGAAATGTAAATCTTCCAGACTCGATAATATATCTTCCTAGATACAGATTTACGAGCCTGTAACATAGTATTAATCACAGAGTCAGAGAAACCTCTATGACTGAGAATCAAGCGTTTAATCTCCATACCTTCAAATTTAAGGATTTGAGATCCTGATGGAAAAAAGGACCTTGCGATAGAACGGAAGAGTCCACGGTTGGCAAGTGGCCATCCGGACAAGATCTGCATACCAAAACCTGTGAGGCCATGCTGGAGCCACCAGTAGAACAAACGAGCACTCCTTTAGAATCTTGAAAATCACTCTTGGAAGAAGAACTAGAGGCGGAAAGATATAGGCAGGATGATACTTCCAAGGAAGTGACAATGCATCCACTGCCTCCGCCTGAGGATCCCTGGATCTGGACAGATACCTGGGAAGCTTCTTGTTTAGATGAGAAGCCATCAGATCTATTTCTGGAAGTCCCCACATTTGAACAATCTGAAGAAATACCTCTGGGTGAAGAGACCATTCGCCCGGATGTAACGTTTGGCGACTGAGATAATCCGCTTCCCAATTGTCTATACCTGGGATATGAACCGCAGAAATTAGACAGGAGCTGGATTCCGCCCATACCAGTATTCAAGATACTTCTTTCATAGCCAGAGGACTGTGAGTCCCTCCTTGATGATTGACATATGCCACGGTTGTGACATTGTCCGTCTGAAAACAAATGAACAACTCTCTCCTTAGAAGAGGCCATGACTGAAGAGCTCTGAAAATTGCACAGAGTTCCAAAATGTTGATTGGTAATCTCACCTCCTGAGATTCCCAAACCCCTTGTGCTGTCAGAGACCCCCAAACAGCTCCCCAACCTGTCAGACTTGCATCTGTTGAAATCACAGTCCAGGTCGGAAGAACAAAAGAAGCCCCCTGAACTAAACGATGGTGGTCTGTCCACCACGTCAGAGAGTGTCGTACAATCGGTTTTAAAGATATTAATTGAGATATCTTTGTATAATCCCTGCACCACTGGTTCAGCATACAGAGCTGAAGAGGTCGCATGTGAAAACGAGCAAAGGGGATCGCGTCCGATGCAGCAGTCATAAGACCTAGAATTTCCATGCATAAGGCTACCGAAGGGAATGATTGAGACTGAAGGTTTCGACAAGCTGAAACCAATTTTAGACGTCTCTTGTCTGTCAGAGACAGAGTCATGGACACTGAATCTATCTGGAAACCTAAAAAGGTTACCCTTGTCTGAGGAATCAATGAACTTTTTGGTAAATTGATCCTCCAACCATGTTCTCGAAGAAACAATACAAGTCGATTCGTATGAGATTCTGCTAAATGTGAAGACTGAGCAAGTACCAAGATATCGTCCAAATAAGGAAATACCACAATACCCTGTTCTCTGATTACAGACAGAAGGGCACCAAGAACCTTTGTAAAAATCCTTGGAGCTGTTGCTAGGCCAAACGGCAGAGCCACAAACTGGTAATGCTTGTCTAGGAAAGAAAATCTCAGAAACTGATAGTGATCTGGATGAATCGGAATATGCAGATATGCATCCTGTAAATCTATTGTGGACATATAATGCCCTTGCTGAACAAAAGGCAGAATAGTCCTTATAGTTACCATTTTGAATGTTGGTATCCTTACATAATGATTCAATATCTTTAAATCCAGAACTGGTCTGAAGGAATTCTCCTTCTTTGGTACAATGAAGAGATTTGAGTAAAACCCCAGCCCCTGTTCCAGAACTGGAACTGGCATAATTACTCCAGCCAACTCTAGATCTGAAACACATTTCAGAAATGCTTGAGCCTTCACTGAATTTACTGGGACACGGGAAAGAAAAAATCTTCTTGTGAAACAATGTTCTGAATCCAAAGATTGTGAATCGAATTGATCCAAATTTCTTTGAAAAATCGTAATCTACCCCCTACCAGCTGGGCTGGAATGAGGGCCGCACCTTCATGTTGACTTGGGAGCTGGCTTTGGCTTTCTAAAAGGCTTGGATTTATTCCAGACTGGAGATGGTTTCCAAACTGATACCGCTCCTGTAGGGGAAGGATCAGGCTTTTGTTCCTTATTGTGACGAAAGGAACGAAAACGATTAGTAGACCTAAATTTACCTTTAGATTTTTTATCCTGTGGTAAAAAAGTTCCTTTCCCCCCAGTAACAGTTGAAATAATAGAATCCAACTGTGAACCAAATAATTTATTACCCTGGAAAGAAAGGGAAAGCAAAGTTGACTTAGAAGACATATCAGCATTCCAAGTTTTAAGCCATAAAGCTCTTCTAGCAAAAATAGCTAGAGACATATACCTGACATCAACCCTAATGATATCAAAGATGGCATCACAAATAAAATTATTAGCATGTTGAAGAAGATTAACAATGCTAAGAGAATTATGATCTGTTACTTGTTGCGCTAAAGCTTCCAACCAAAAAGTTGAAGCTGCAGCAACATCCGCTAAAGATATAGCAGGTCTAAGAAGATTACCTGAACATAAGTAAGCTTTTCTTAGAAAGGATTCAATTTTCCTATCTAAAGGATCCTTAAAGGAAGTACTATCTGCCGTAGGAATAGTAGTACGTTTAGCAAGAGTAGAGATAGCCCCATCAACCTTAGGGATTTTGTCTCAAAACTCTAATCTGTCAGATGGCACAGGATATAATTGCTTAAAACGTTTAGAAGGAGTAAATGAATTACCCAAATTATTCCATTCCCTAGAAATTACTTCAGAAATAGCATCAGGGACAGGAAAAACTTCTGGAATAACTACAGGAGATTTAAAAACCTTATTTAAACGTTTAGATTTAGTATCAAGAGGACCAGATTCCTCTATTTCTAATGCAATTAAGACTTCTTTAAGTAAAGAACGAATAAATTCCATTTTGAATAAATATGAAGATTTATCAGCATCAACCTCTGAAACAGAATCCTCTGAACCAGAGGAATCATTATCAGAATCAGAATGATGATGTTCATTTAAAAATTCATCTGAAAAAAGAGAAGTTTTAAAAGACCTTTTACGTTTACTAGAAGGAGGAATAACAGACATAGCCTTCTTAATGGATTTAGAAACAAAATCTCTTATGTTAACAGGAACACTCTGAGTATTAGATGTTGATGGAACAGCAACAGGTAATGTAACATTACTAAAGGAAATATTATCTGCATTAACAAGTTTGTCATGACATTCATTACAAACAACAGCTGGAGGAACAGATACCACAAGTTTACAGCAAATACACTTAACTTTGGTAGATCCAGCATCAGGCAGCGATTTTCCAGAAGTATCTTCTGATTCAGGGTCAATCTGAGACATCTTGCAATATGTAATAGAAAAAACAACATATAAAGCAAAATTGATCAAATTCCTTAAATGACAGTTTAAGGAATGGGAAAAAATGCCAGTGAACAAGCTTCCAGCAACCAGAAGCAAATAAACAATGAGACTTAAATAATGTGGAGACAATAATGACGTCCATATTTTTTAGCGCCAAAAAAGACGCACACAATATTTGGCGCCTAAATGCTTTTAGCGCCAAAAATGACGCCACATCCGGTAACACCGACACTTTTGGCGCAAAACCGTCAAAAATGACGCAACTTCCGGTGACAAGTATGACGCCGGAAATAACAAAGAAAATTTTTTGCGCCAAAAAAGTCCGCGCCAAGAATAATAATATAATAATAAAATGAAGCATTTTCAGCCCCGCGAGCCTAACAGCCCACAGGGAAAAAAGGCAAATTTTAAGGTAAGAAAAAAATTGATTATTCAAATGCATTATACCAAATAATGAAACTGACTGTCTGAAATAAGGAATATTGAACATCCTGAATCAAGGCAAATAAATGTTTAAACACAAATATTTAGAACTTTATATAAAAGTGCCCGACCATAGCTTAGAGTGTCACAAAAATAAGACTTACTTACCCCAGGACACTCATCTACATGTAGTAGAAAGCCAAACCAGTACTGAAACGAGAATCAGTAGAGGTAATGGTATATATAAGAGTATATCGTCAATCTGACCCCGTAGAAGGAGATCATTGAATTCAAATAGGCAATACTCTCTTCACATCCCTCTGACATTCACTGCACGCTGAGAGGAAAACCGGGCTCCAACCTGCTGCGGAGCGCATATCAACGTAGAATCTAGCACAAACTTACTTCACCACCTCCACAGGAGGCAAAGTTTGTAAAAACTGATTTGTGGGTGTAGTGAGGGGTGTATTTATAGGCATTTTGAGGTTTGGGAAACTTTGCCCCTCCTGGTAGGAATGTATATCCCATACGTCACTAGCTCATGGACTCTTGCTAATTACATGAAAGAAATTATAAAATATGAGGAAAAAAATGGAAAAAAACACACTTTTTCTAACTTTGCCCCCCAAAATCTGTTACACATCTACAACCACCAAAAAACACCCATGCTAAATAGTTTCTAAATTTTGTCCTGAGTTTAGAAATACCCAATGTTAACATGATCTTTGCTTTTTTTGCAAGTTATAGGGCAATAAATACAATTAGCACTTTGCTATTTCAAAACCACTTTTTTTCAAAATAAGAGCTAGTTACATTGGAACCCTGATATCTGTCAGGAATACCTGAATATCCCTTGACGTGTATATATATATATATATATTTTTTTAGAAGACATTCCAAAGTATTGATCTAGGCCCATTTTGGTATATTTCATGCCACCATTTCACCGCCAAATGCGATCAATTAAAAAAAAACTTCAATTTTTCACAAATTTTTTCACAAACTTTAGGTTTCTCACAGAAATTATTTACAAACAACTTGTGCAATTATGGCATAAATGGTTGTAAATGCCTCTCTGGGATCCCCTTTGTTCAGAAATAGCAGACTTATATGGCTTTGGTGTTGCTTTTTGGTAATTAGAAGGCTGCTAAATGCCAGTGCGCACCACACGTGTTTTATGCCCAGCAGTGAAGGGGTTAATTAGGGAGCATGTAGGGAGCTTGTAGAGTTAATTTTAGCTTTAGTGTAGTGTAGTAGACAACCCAAAGTATTGATCTAGGCCCATTTTGGTATATTTAATGTCACAATTTCACCGCCAAATGCGATCAAATTTTAAAAAAACGTAAATTTTTTCGCAATTTTAGGTTTAGCACTGAAATTATTTACAAACAGCTTGTGCAATTATAGCACAAATGGTTGTAAATAATGGAAAGTCTGCCAGTACTAAAATAAAAGGTATCTTTTATTTTTTTTTATTTTTTAAGCATATTTACATATGCTGCTGTGTAGGATCCCCCTTAGCCCCAAAGCTCCCTGATCCCCCCCCAAACAGCTCTCTAACCCTCCCCCTCCACATTATTGGGAGCCATCTTGGGTACTGGCAGCTGTCTGCCAGTACCCAGTTTACAAAAAAAATATATTTTTTATTTTTTCCCCCACTTTTCTGTAGTGTAGCTTCCCCCCCAAGACTAAACCCCCACCCCCTCCCAGATCACTTCGATTATCTAAATTAAATTTTGTATACCCCCCTCTCTCCCTCTAAATTTAAACAACCTCTGTTCCATAGTGTAATGGTTCCCACCCGCTCCCTCCCCGTGCGCCCCCCCCAGCGATCCCGCCCACCTCTGCACTCCGTAATCCACCGATGGCTGCCCACCCGCCTCCCACCCACCAACGATTGCGCCCATCGATGTCCGGTGCAGAGAGGGCCACAGAGTGGCTCTCTCTGCATCGGATGGGGTAAAATGTTATTGTAGCTATTTTAGGGTTTAAGAAAACGTGGAAAAAAGAACCTTTGATTCTTATTTTTTGATCTGCCTAATGCAGGGAACGAAAGTTAAATGATCGCATGGTCTGATATCAAGACATCCCCAATTGTAGTTTCCATTTTTTTAATAGATAGGGATTCCGATATCAAGAAAAAATCAGTTCTGGAAAAGGACTTGTGTGCTTTAGATTCACATGAATAAGCCTGACAATCAGGATTCTTGACCCTCCAAATCTCTACTAGTTTAAGTTTATTACAAAATGTATTAAAATAGTTCGTACTTTTATGATATATTTTGAGATTTTTACATGCCAATCTATCAAGTTCTGGGCAGGGGATAAAATTAAAGTCGTCACCCACAATGAGATTCTCATTGATAAAATGAAATAAATTAATTTGGATTTTCCTCCAAAACTCCGTGGAGAAATTATTTTGGCCATATAAATTACATAAATATAAGTCTACTATCATTTATTTGTATTTGCAATATTATATATCTTGCTTCTGGATCAGTTTCAACTTTTATAATATCATAATTAAGTTCTTTGTTCAACAAAATAACTACACCACATTTTCTATTCACCACAGGGGTTGCTGAAACTTTTACAACCCATTTTATCTTTAATTTAGCTCCTTCTGATTCATTTAAATAGGTTTCCTGCAAAAATACCATGTCTGGTTTAATCTTGGCTAACTGTTTTGTCATAAGCTTGCATTTCATAGGAGAGGTTATTCCCCCTACATTCTATGAGAGGATATTAAAAAATTTTAATATAGAGATTATAGGGTTAAAAGGTCTTTGGGGAAAAAAAATTGGCCCCCCGAGGGGTCTAATGGAGAGAAAAAAAAAAAGACAAATTAAAACTGAGCCGGGAAACGGGGGGAGGCAGAGAAGAGAGAAGAACAAGTGGGAGATATCTAAGTGATGGTTTACTATATGAGATGAATCTGCCTTCACACAGCATTGAGCTGTAAATCTTGGGACATTTCCCGCAACACGAAACCTGAACTTCATCAAACACATAGTAAAACATATAGAGTTATTATTCAAAATAATTACAAAAGTATATTACTTAAGCTCCATGTAATCTTCTTCTACTTCTAATACATTATTAAGCGTTGACCTATTTCCATTCTCCTCAATCACAATTTTAGCAGGGTAAATCATATGGGCTTTGAGCCCTTTATTTATTAACTGACTACAGAAAGGCACCATTTGTTTCCTTTTCAAGGAGGTTTCAGTGGAGAAATCTTGAAATAATGAAATCTTATTTTTCCCAAGAATATAAGATTCAGCTTTTTTTAAACAATTTTAAAATCTCTAATTTGTCTTGATATTTGAGTACTTTTAAGATACACATTCTGCTTCTGCTAGTACCATCTGGGAAAGATTTTCTCGCACCCACTCTGTGGGCTCTCTCTATATCTAGTGGGAGCTGATGTGGTTGGAACCCTAATGCTTGGGGTAATAGGGTAGATGTTACTTTTAATAGATCATCATATTCTGGGGTTTCTGGTAAGCCTACTATTCTGAGCTTATTACGCCTTGAACAATCTTCCATATCCTCCAGGCGTGCATGTTATGTAGTTTAGTATCTTGTTTTTGTTATATAATTTCTTGTGTGTTAACTAGATCTTCTAGATCTAAAATCCTTGTTTCAGCATCTGTAATTCTAGTGGCAAACTGCTTCATTTTGGTGGAAAGTGAAATTAATTCTGTGGATATACCCGTCATTTCTTTTTTTAATAATGTCAAATTGTGGGGAGAAAAGTTCAGTTAGCTGAACTATTAAGGTTTGTGAGTCAGGCATAGGGGTTGATTTATGAAGCAGATGCTGCTTCCGACCCACTCTGCTTCACATCCGCCTGAAGCGGAAATTAAGAAGCAGCGGTCCTAAGACCGCTGCTTTTTAACTCGTCCGCCACCTCTGAGGTGGTGGACAGCAATCAGCCCAATCGAATACGATCTCTGGTTGATTGACACCCAATGCTAGCGGGCTGATTGTCCGCAAATCTGCAGGGGGCGGTATTGCACCAGCAGTTCACAAGAACAGCTGGTGCAATGATAAATGCAGACAGTATATACTGTCGGCATTTATCGATGTGCGGCAGACAAACTTTCAATGAACTGTGATATAACAACTATATTTTAAAAGAAAACAAAACACTAGTGTCCAAAAAAAGTCACTATCTAGCTCGGAAGCAATTGGGGAAAAAAACAAATTTGGTGAAGATTTTTTTTTTTACAATGAGTGACAATACGTGTGTATGTAACTGCGTGAGAAACACAAACAAATTTGTGTAGGAGAGCCTGCAACATGAGTCTGTAGCCCTGTGGAAACACAGCCTGTGCTTACATGGACCCACTTGAATTTTGAGGCTACTGCTATTGAGCTAATCTTTTGACTCTAAACAGATTTTAATTAATGCAAATTAATTCTGAACCTATCTACACACTGATACAATCTAGGTATCCCAATGTTGCTCACAATCCAATAAAACAGCCTCTAATGCCCTATTTAAATATGACTTAGGTATGAACAACAACCTGTTAGTTATAACTAAGGGCATATAATAAGTGATACAACACAGAAATATATCTAATCAAAATCTATTAGGATCACTGTATCCCCTTATGCAAGTAATCACGAAGAAATTCTAAATGTCTTAATTTAATTGATTAAGCACGTAATGCATATGTTTGGTGACATTATATCCTAACATTATGTGATCTAGGGGTAAAATGTCATTGGGTTTTGCACATGTGCAAAACCATTATTGCAACCAATACCTTTTTGGGTTACTCCATGAGCCAAAAAGTGTTGTCTGGGGGTTTATGAGGTTGTTTTAGCTGTGGAATTAGATTAGTGAAAAATACCCCTAAAAATGTGTAGATAATTATGAGGAATGTGGACTGTGATCAGCCACAAAAGGACTGACACACGTTAAGCATAGGGCCACTTTTTGTCAAGCCAATAACGTAAAAAAGTGCTTCTGCTAAACAATAAAAGTGGCTGATTGTGTCTACATCAAAAAGGATTATCTGCAGCTGGTAACCTGCGGATACTTTTCAAATGAGAGATTGTGATCAACACCACATAACTTGGAACACTCAACTCCAATTATTCCATGGATAATATATCAGAAGTAAACTGGAAATATAATATGCCTTTAGGCAACTTTAACCCTTTGAGTGCTAACGACGGCTCTGAGCCATCGCAACTTTTCCCAGTCAGGTGCTGATGACAGCTCAGAGCCGCTGCTAGCACTCACCCACCTTGAGGACAATCTGGGGGCTCCCATCGACTCCCACCCCAGCGATCGGGCCTATATAGTGACAGGCATCGCCGGGGCTTCACGTTTTGCACGGTGACGTCACGCGCAATGACGTCACACCGCAACTTTATTGAAAATTTACAATGGACAGTATAGGTAAATGGGGGCATGCTGAATAGAAGCTTGTATCTCAGACCCCCAAGACCCACCATTGGAAAGGTAATCGCCTAACCTTTCCAACGGTATAAGTTTTGGGGATCTAGGGGGGGAATTAAAAAAATATATATTTAAAAAAATTAAAAACCCTCAAATCCAGCTTAGCACTCAGGTGGGAAATTGCTTAGCACTCAAAGGGTTAAGATCATTTTTCAAAACCACAAATATTATAGTGAGAGGAGACTAATTTCTGAGTTCCTGAATTTGAACAAACATATTTACCCTTCGCATGTGTAAAACTGACAAAAGCTGCAAATACACAAATGGAAAAACACTGCATAAGAATCCTATCAAAAGTTTAACATGGGATGAAAGAAGATTGTTGTAGAATGGTGATTAAATGCTTTTGATCCACTAGAATATGGGCTTTCAAAAGCATTTTGCAAAAGCTATTTAGAATTCTTTGCAATAATCCTCTTAACTAAGTCCCAAAACAATATGTTTTGAAATTAAATTTGCCCAAATTATTTAAATTATGTGTACATTACGAGAGAGCAGGGCATGTCAATCATCCTGCTCAGATCTGAACAGGATGATTTAACTCTGCCACTCTTGAGGTTTAAGGCTGTGACACACTGCAAGCGGAGCGGTGCACAGCGTGTAGATGCAGCTGTGTGTGCTCAGTGTGTCCTGCATTTTGATCTCTGAGCACTCTGCTGCGTCAGGTCGCGTAGCTGAGCAATCAGAGATGAAATAATTGAACTTCAGAAGCGATGCGACGCAGTGCGAAGCAGCTGCATCGCCTCGCGGCGCATCGCTTGCAGTGTGTCACAGCCTTTAGTTAGCAGGGTTGCAGGCTTGTTCATCTGAGCTTGAACCACCGTGGTGCTGAAGCTGCATTAGCAGCCTCATAAAAAATATAGAATAGACCCACAATATATCTAAATGTAACAATAATTTTATGGTCACAAATAGTCATACATTAAAAGATAACCATTATAATCAGTTTACAATTATTTGAAATATCAAGCTTGTAGAAATTAACAAAATGTTATTGCTGTTACTTTCATTATATATATATATATATATATATATATCAGACTCTGTTTTCCTTTTTTTTATTGATAAGATTGATAAACAACCTAGCATTATACACATGAAAAATACATTTTTGCATTGAATGAGGTACTTTAACTTTAGCATCAACGTTTTCATTAATTAACAATAAGATAAAGTTATTGGAGGTCATCAAGTACTTGCAAAAGTCTTTCTGCTTTTCCTTTCAATTTAAAGAGCTTAGTCAAAGCAGAACAAATAGGAAATTCAGGTTTGTTCTTAAATTCCCAGCATACCAATTTGTCTGTGTTAGCTGTGTGTAATATATAAATATATTAAGCACAAAATCAATAGGTTATTTGCACATTAGAAATATAGCACCTCGGCCGCTGAGACGTAACCAGCTAATAAAAGCTCATTGAGGACTGATAACTTAGGCACTGTTACCGCACTGACTTTTTAATTCATAGCTAGAGATTAGATGCTCGGAAAGATCGAAATTACAAAAACTCTACTTCCCTTTTGTGTACGATTTCACATAAGCTAAACCACAAGACTAGGAGAGAAGAAATATGGCTTTTAAATCAATATTGAAAAAATATCATAGCAACAGGCACCAAGTATATACAGAGAGACACCACACACAGATAACAAGCATCACATAAAGATAACAGTTTTATTTGATTAAGATTCACTAGCTCACAAGTAATAAGCCTATTTCTTGCATTCATGGCATCTGCCGTTTTTTATTACTTTATGCTGTTAGAAGTTCTACGAACAGCGGGAGATCTGGCATTATGCCAATAAGGCATCTACCACGGGATTCCCATGGACATGTGACTCACAAAACTGCAAACATTTATACAAAAAACACTAGCTTAAAACATTACTTAGACAATAGTTGTTACCTAAATTTGTGAATGTTCATCCCTGTCTGACATTCAGAAAATCTGACCGCCTAAATTGCCATAAGCAATTTCTTTCTATGAGAACATTGTCAATAATGGCTTTGGTAAGAGCTCTTGATTGTTTATGCCAATAACTAGCAATCCAAGTTTAATGATACAAAGATAATAGCTTTGTATATGGAATTATATGAAATTTTGCCAAAGGCCTCACTTACTCTAGAGTCACCACTTTAAATTAACATTTGTAATAGTTAAACTGTATTTTTACTACTTATAATAGTCATTATGGTCATCACACAAATAGTAATAAAATGTATAATAAAATTACTCTAATTATTATTAACCACATCGGGATTAGTTTGGCTTGTTATATATGGTACATAGTCATTCTATGGAATTTAGTTTTTGAGTATCAGGTTTAGTGTAAAATGTATATAAATGAAGGTACCCTAAAAAAAGATAGGGAATATACTATCATAATGTATTGTTTGTGTCACTTTAACCTTGTTATTTCTTCAGTTGATTGCTTTTGTGACACAGATGTATAAATCAAAAAGGAAATGTAACAGTAACAAGCATTGCACACTCTTACATTCATTATAAAAACAGGACAGGATGTCAGTTCTTGGCACCTGAGAGGAAGGACATCTGTTAGCAGTCATTTCAATGTGAGCAAGTGTCAGTTCATTTATCTAACATTTCAGTAAATAGTATATAAAAGAAGAGTTCTATGATAATAAACATAAATAGCAAATAACCATCTAATTAAATAGAAACATCATTACGTTGTTCTGGAAAGTGGGATAGATACATGTGAAATAAATACAACCGATTAATATTGAAATACTTACATTAAAAACATTTAAAGGGACAGAAAAGTCAAAATTAAACATTTATGATTCAGACAGAGCATTTTAAATGTTTTATTCTCTTAGTATGCTTTGTTGAAGAGCATACCTAGGTAGGCTCAGTAGCAGCAGTGCATACTTGGGAGCTAGCTGGTGATTGGTGACAGCACATATATGCACCTATACGCCTCAGTAAAGGTGTCACACATCAATACTTTAGAAGCCTTTAGGGTTGTATATTCATGTATTGCTTTAAACATACAACAACAATAATATATTCTCTAAAAATGTTCAGTGGCACAGAGTCACATTTAGGTAAGCTTGCAGGGTACCCTCTATCTGCTGTTCTCCACTCCCGGGGGGTTTGTTAGATTGTGGCCACCTTATCTGCCCATCTACCCCAAGTCCCCAAAGCACAGGTTTCCTGGGGGCTGCAAAAACAAGAGCATAGCGACACATGCTATCACTGTGAAGCCAGAATGAAAATGATTATAAGCCCACCATGACAAGAAGCTATTGAACAGCAAGAAAAAACAGCTCACATTAGGTTTTACCCACTTGATAAACTGTTAAATTGTATAAAAGTTGATCACTGTTTTATTAACTTTTACATGCACTTGGTTTTACACTATCAACGTCACACAGATATAGAAGCTATGCTGAAAGATTGGCTTCAAATTATAATGTGGCTAAATTGTGTTTTAATTCTAATATAGCAATGTGAGCAGCTCTTATTAACAAATTACTAACATTACTTTAAATATTATATTTTATTCTAAACTGTTTTAGTAGAAAAGCTATTATCATTCAATTTTAATACAGTTGTTACAGTCTATTGCTGGTGTTCTGATGTCTGATGCTTAATAGCAAGGCCAGACTAATTCTTAATATTATCTATTATTTATAAATGCCAGCATTTAGGAAACACAGGGTTAGAAAACATAAAGCAGAGAGTGACAGTACTTGTTTAAACAAAACTAAAATTAAAGGATAAAAGTGCACAGTGAATAGTAGAGGCGTAATATAAAATGCACTGCAAATTTGAAAAGCTTTCAGGTTTACAATCCAAATGACGCAATTTTGAAAGCAAATATGAGGAAAGCAGAGGATGACGCCAACTCAGTCTGGTAAATGATATATGGGTAAGAAAGTATCAGAGGAAACATCACAGAGGAAACAGATTAAAAGAAATTTGTGGTTAAACAATTTGACAAATACAAAGACTAATAAATCATACGTAAGCAGTGTGCCAAACTCTTCGGAATAAATATCAATACAAACATGAATTAAAAATAAATATATAATTTACCCACAGTATACACAATAGTTGCCCCCATAATGCTACCCTGTATGAGTGCAACTCAAAGCTTCTGTGTGTATGATATCAAACCACTACCAGTACTAGCAGCAGAGAATATCAGTGTCAACTACTGTGTCCATGGGAATGGTGTAAACAAAAATAATGCTCATGTGTGCAAAGCTAAGAGTCCATTTGCAAAGCCAAATCCTAAAAGGAACTACAACATTTAACTGGCAATGACAATCATGATAAATCTTGCAAAGTTTGCACTTCCCTAACAATAAAATATATTATGTAGGACATAAGAAATCACTGAGTTGGAAATCAATTTAAAATAAATAACAATTTATCTAATAAGAATATAAATGGGATAAAATTATTAATCAATAGAGAGGTTCATTTGTTAAAATGGATAGTAAAGTCAAATATAAACTTTCAAGATTCAAATTGGCCATGTCATTTATAACAACTTTTACAAAAGGAAAGAAATAGGCGCCCAAAGATGCGATCCAACCTTGCTGTGTCTCTGATTAACCCCTCAAGTTAAACAAGAAATAAGACTGTATACAGAAGTGAGGCAGCGATAATAAAAGCTAAAGATCAACGGGGCCAGAGGACAAACTTTGGCAAAAAATAAAAATTATTTCATTTAAAACAACAAATACAAGATAAAAAGTAATCCTAGCAGATTAGCAACAGATAAGGGACGTCTCCCGATTTAAGAATCCTAAGCAAGTGTTACAAAAACAGCTGCGATATATGGAAACATAAGACACAATGAGTAGCAAATGCTAATAAATGTAACAACATATGTATAACATAAAATCAATATATGATATGAGTACCAATACGTGAAAAAAGATTTAAAAGCTTTAGTCCATAAATTGGAGTAAGGCCTCAAACGCCCTATAGAGCAGAGTCACCAAAAACACAATAATGGATACTGCGTGTACCTTTTTGGGGCTGGTGCATGTACCTTGTTGAGGTTGAATGCCTGTGATTGAGTGATTGATCCTTATTACATTCGACAGTACCTACCTCTTGCAGAGAGAACTTGGTGCCTGAAAAAGAAAAACATAATTTATTCTAACCTGATAAATGTATTTATTTCTTGACACAGTGAGTCCACCGATCATCTTAATTACTATTGGAAATATCACTCCTGACCAGCAAGAGGAGGCAAAGAGCACCACAGCAAAAGCTGTTAAATACCACTCCCCCTACCCACAATCCCCAGTCATTCGACCAAAGGGAAAGGAGAGAGGAAGTAATCTAAGGTGCAGAGGTGCCTGAAGTTTATAGAAAAGCAAACTGTCTGAAAAACAGGGCGGGCTGTGGACTCACCGTGTCAAGAAATAAATAAATTGATCAGGTAAGAATAAATTATGTTTTCTTTCTAATGACACGGTGAGTCCACAGATCATCTTAATTACTGTTGGGAACCAATACCCAAGCTAGAGGATACGGATGAAAAGGGAGGAACAAGACCGTTAACCTAAAGAAAGGCACCACTGCTTGAAGAACCTTTCTCCCAAAAGAAGGCTCTGGTGAAGCAAAAGTATCAAATTTGTAAAATTTAGAAAAAGTATGCAAAGATGACCAAGTCGCAGCTTTGCAAAGCTGATCTACAGAAGCTCCATTTTTGAAAATCCAAGAAGATGAAACAGCCCTCGTGGAATGAGCCGTGATTCTCTAAGGAGGCTGCTGACCAGCAGTCTCATATGCCAAGCGAATAACACTCCTCAACCAACAAGAAAGAAAAGTAGCTGTAGCTTTCTTACCCTTAAGCTTCCCAGAAAAGGCAACAAATAAAGAAGAAGACTGGCGAAAATCCATAGTCGCCTGCAAATAATATTTCAATGCACGAACCACATCCAGGTTGTGCAACAAACGCTCCTTATGAGAAGAAGGATTAGGACACAAAAAAGGAACAACAATCTGATTAATATTCTTATCAGAAACAACCTCAAGAAGAAAACCCAAGGCGGTACGCAGAACTATCTTATCAGAGTGAAAAATAAGAAAAGGTGATTCATACTTTAAGGCTGAAAGCTCAGAAACTCTTCGAGCAAAAGAAATAGCCAGCAGAAACAAAACCTTCCAAGATAACATCTTAATATCCAAAGAATGCATAGGTTCAAATGGATCCTAAACTGATACAAGCAAAGAGAATGACTAGGGATTGTGGGTAGGGGGAGTGGAATTTAACAGCTTTTGCTGTGGTGCTCTTTGCCTCCTCCTGCTAGTCAGGAGTGATATTCACAACAGTAATTAAGATGATCCGTGGACTCACCGTGTCATTAGAAAGAAAAGAGGATTTACCAAACGTGGTAATTAACTCAGTCCTCTCGCCTATCGGAAATTGGACACACGCGAGCGGCATCTCCTGTCTTGCGGGCGTCTCTAATCCTCGTGTTCTCGTGACTGCCCTCTGTCTCGACAGGGAGGGGACTCACCCTTCGCAATTGTGACAGCCGTTTTCAATCATCAAAGGTGATCGCTAGTAGCGATATTTCCCAGTGGGGATTGGTGCTTGTACCTCCGTTGTAAATCCAATAGTATTCCCTTTGGTCGGTCAGTGCACTAAACCCGACAGGGCAGATGGTAGATGTAGTTGTTGAAATATGGTGTATTTACACGGGATCTCTTATGTAAAACAAATGGTGATCTGACTTTTCCTTTTTAGGTTAATGTACTCTTTTCCTAGTGGGACCATAGTGTATATAGGTAGATTTCTACATAAAGGGGGATATATCAATTTCTGAATTGAGTCCTTTGGGGTGTACTGTGTCTAATTTATAGATTAATTCAGCTTCAGATCTTAGTAGTTTTGTTTCCCAATTCCCTCCTCTCCAGTCAGGTTTGACTTCCATGATACCCCAATATTTAAAGTCCTTTAGGTTATTTTTATGTACCTCCCTAAAGTGGTTGTAAAGACATGTGTCTAAATTACCCCTGTCGATACAGGACAAATGTTCCCTTATCCTGTCTCTTAGAGACCTAGTCGTTTCTCCTATATATAATGTTTTACATTTGCACTCAATGGCATACGTATATACTGTAATGCCCTTATCCTGGCATCTGATTATGTCTTTAATAGTATATTCAAAGTTATTGGAGGGGAAAATTAGGGTTTTGAGTTTGTTACTGTATTTACAAGCTCTGCACCCAAAACAGGGAAAATACCTTTTAATTTCTGACCTTCCATCCTTACTTCATAATCTTTTTTTCTAGTTTGTTTAAACTCACTCAGGGCCAAAAGACTTTTTAGATTTGTGACTTTCCTATATATTATTTTTGGTGCATCCACCACTTTTTCTCCTATGATTAGATCTGTTTGCATTAGATGCCAATTTTTTTTTTTTAGAATTTTGGTTATTAGCTGATTGTCTTGATTAAAATCTGTAATAAATGGGACATTAATTATGTCATCTGTATGTTCTGTTTCGTTCCTCCTAGATTTATACGTGAGAAGTTCAGTATATTTGGGTCATAGCCCCTGTCCACAAATTTCTGGTCCAGAATTTTAATTTGTGTTTCAAAATCTACTGGTTCTGGTGCAATTTCTTTTTATTCTTAAATACTGTCCCTTGGGGATATTATTTTTCACAGCTTCTCAGATGGCAAATATTATAGTGAATGAGATTGTTAGCATCCACCTCTTTGAAATGTGTCTTGGTCACTTTTTCATTATCTACAACCTCTATAGCTAGATCTAAGAATGTAATGTATTCTTTACTATATGCATGGGTGAATTTTAAACCTACATTGTTCCGATTCATGTCCCCCAATGCATTTTCTAAAGCTTCTTGGTCACCCTTCCATATGAAGAATAGTTCATCAATATATCTTTTAAAGAGCACAAGATTCACACCCAGACTGTGCTGTGGGAAGAAACCTTCTTCACATAGTCCCATAAATAGGTTAGCATAGCTGGGTCCGAATCTTGTGCCCATCGCTGTACCTTTCGTTTGTATATAAAAAAAATTCTTCAAAAGAGAAACAATTTTGATTCAAAATAAATGCAATACTCTCTATAAAGAGTTATCTCTGTTCACTGGCTAATGTTGCATCATTTTCGACTTTGTGTCTAATGGCTTCTATCCCTAGTGCATGATTTATACTAGTGTATAGAGATGACACATCGCAGGTAACTAATGTGTACTGTGAGTTCCACGGTGTTGATTCAAGACACTTCAGAATATCCATAGTGTCCTTCAGATAGGATGGCAGTTCTTTCATATATTGTTGGAGGAACCCATCAATGTACTGTGATAGATTCGAGGTGAGGGAATTGTTCCCTGATATAATTGGCCTAATAGGGGGGCTCACTAAAAAATAAAATATAGGAATCGTCTGGGCTTTTGGATACAAAAAAACATATTCTTTTAAATTCAAAATTTGTTTGTGTTTCGCTTCATCCAAACATGTGTATTAATCTAATAGAAAATTTCTAAGTAGGATCTAATTTGAGAATTGTGTAAGTCTCTGTGTCACCTAGAAGTCTATATGCTTCCTGTAAATAGATAGATTTATCCATGACGACTACCCCTACCATTGTCAGCTGGCTTAATAGTTATTTTTTGTTACCCTGTAAGCCTTTCAGAACTTCTCTCTTTTTGAAAGTTAAATTATTGGGTATATTCTTCTTCAATTTAGCAGATTTTTATGTCTTTTTGGACTATTTTCTCCATTAATTCCAGGTTTCTACCCTTCTCATTAGTGGGGTAAAACCTAGATTTCAAATTTAAGTTAGAATGTTTAATTACAGGCACAGACGGATCCAAAACGTTTTCGGCTGCTTTCTCATTATTTTGTCAATTGCTCATTATTGGGTTTTTCATAAAATACTACTTTAGGGTAAGCTTCCTAATGAATTGGCTAACGTGAATATGTGTGTAAAATTTGTTAAGTCTTATTGATGGTGTATAGTAATGTCGCGAATAGTTCGCGGGCGAATAGTTCCCGGCGAACATAGCTTGTTCGCGTTCGCAATGGCGGCCGAACATATGCGATGTTCGATCCGCCCCCTATTCATTATCATTGAGTAAACTTTGACCCTGTATCTCACAGTCTGCAGACACATTCCAGCCAATCAGCAGCAGACCCTCCCTCCCAGACCCTCCCAGCTCCTGGACAGCAGCCATTTTAGATTCATTCGGAAGCTGCATTGTTAGTGAGAGGAGGGACAGTGTAGCTGCTGGTGATTTAATAGGGAAATTGATAGCTAGGCTAGTGTATTCAGTGTCCACTACAGTCCTGAAGGACTCATCTGATCTCTGCTGTAAGGACAGCACCCCAAAAAGCCCTTTTTAGGGCTAGAACATCATTTATTTTTTTCATTTTTTTTCCCCTGTGTAATCTAATTGCAGTTGCCTGCCTGCCAAGCCATTTGCCCAGTGCCACCACTCATATCTGGTGTAACAGTAGTGTAAATTTAAAAAAAAAAAAACTTTTTTGACTGTGAAACATCAGTCTGCTTGTGTAATCTAATTGCAGTTGCCTGCCAGCATGTGTGCCAGGCCCACTTGCCCAGTGCCACCACTCATATCTGGTGTAACAGTAGTGTAAATTTAAAAAAAAAAACTTTTTTGACTGTGAAACATCAGTCTGCTTGTGTAATCTAATTGCAGTTGCCTGCCTGCCAGCGTGTGTGCCAGGCTCACAGCGTATAATGTGCCCACTTGCCCAGTGCCACCACTCATATCTGGTATAACAGTAATGTAAATTTAAAAACAAAAAACTTTTTGGACTGTGAAACATCAGTCTGCTTTTTTGTTTCAGGCTCACAGCTTATACTGGGCCCACTTGCCCAGTGCCACCACTCATATCTTGTTTAATAGTAGTGTAAGTGTACATTTAAAAAAATAAAAACTTTTTGGACTATGAAACACCAGTCTGCTTTTTTGTGTCAGGCTCACAGCGTATACTGTGCCCACTTGCCCAGTGCCACCACTCATATCTTGTTTAATAGTAGTGTAAGTGTACATTTAAAAACAAAAAAAACTTTTTGGACTGTGAAACATAAGTCTGCTTTTTTGTTTCAGGCTCACAGCTTATACTGGGCCCACTTGCCCAGTGCCACCACTCATATCTTGTTTAATAGTAGTGTAAGTGTACATTTAAAAAAAAAAAAAAACTTTTTGGACTGTGAAACATCAGTCTGCTTTTTTGTGTCAGGCTCACAGCGTATACTGTGCCCACTTGCCCAGTGCCACCACTCATATCTTGTTTAATAGTAGTGTAAGTGTACATTTAAAAAAATAAAAACTATTTGGACTGTGAAACATCAGTCTGCTTTTTTGTGTCAGGCTCACAGCGTATACTGTGCCCACTTGCCCAGTGCCACCACTCATATCTTGTTTAATAGCAGGGGGAAAGTTCAGATGGGAAGACAGAGAGGAGGAGGAGGAGACGAGTTGGAATCAGGGGGAGGTCATCACAAGGAGCTAGTGGCACAGTCAGACAGCATGCATCGGCACCCGGGGTCAGCCAGACAGCACGCCAATCAACGCATGCTGTTGCCACCACCAGAATGCCGTCATCGCAGAGCTCAGCAGTGTGGCATTATTTTTGTGTGTCTGCCTCTGACAACAGCGATGCCATTTGCAACCTGTGCCAAAAGAAACTGAGTCATGGGAAGTCCAACACCCACCTAGGTACAACTGTTTTGCGAAGGCACATGATCGCACATCACAAACGCCTATGGGATCAACATATGAGTAGAAGCAGCACACAAAATCAAAGCCGCCATCCTCCTCCATGTCCAGCATCTTCAGCCACATTAACCACTGCTGTCCTCCTTGCCCCCTCTCAACCATCCGCCACTCCGTCTTTCTTCCGGAGCAGTTCCTGCTCATCTGCCCACAGTCAGGTGTCTGTCAAGGACATGTTTGAGCGTAAGAAGCCAATGTCACAAAGTTACCTCCTTGCCCGGCGTATGACAGCTGGCTTGTCTGAACTCTTAGCCTGCCAGCTTTTACCATACAAGCTGGTGGAGTCTGAGGCGTTCAAAAAATTTGTAGCTATTGGGACACCGCAGTGGAAGGTACCCGGCCGAAATTTCTTTGCACAAAAGGCAATCCCCAACCTATACTCGATTGTGCGAAAGGAAGTAATGGCATGTCTGGCACACAGTGTTGGGGCAAGGGTCCATATGACCACTGATAGCTGGTCTGCAAAGCATGGTCAGGGCAGGTATATCACCTACACTGTGCATTGGGTAGACCTGCTGACGGCTGCCAAGCATGGAATGCGTGGCTCTGCAGAGGAGGAGTTGGTGACACCGCCACGACTTGCAGGCAGGCCTGCTGCCACCTCCTCTACTCCTCCTACTCCATCCTCTTCCATAACCTCCTCGGCTGAGTCCTCTTCTGCTGCTGCTTCTTGCTCCACATCAACGGCACCCCCCCAGCTCCCCATGTACTATTCCACATCCCGGATATGGCAGTGTCACGCCGTCTTGGGGTTGACTTGCCTGAAAGCAGAGAGTCACACCGGACCAGCACTCCTGTCCACCCTGAACGCACAGGTGGATCAGTGGCTGACTCCGCACCAACTGGAGATCGGCAAAGTGGTTTCTGACAACAGAAGTAATTTGGTGGCGGCATTGAAATTGGGCAAGTTGACACATGTGCCGTGCATGGCATATGTGTGTAATCTGATGGTACAATGCTTTGTGCATAATTACCCAGGCTTACAGGACGTCCTGAAGCAGGCCAGGAAGGTGTGTGGACATTTGAGGCATTCCTACACGGCCATGGCGCACTTTTCCGATATCCAGCAGCGAAACAACATGCCAGTGAGGCGCTTGATTTGCGACAGCCCGACACATTGGAATTCAACACTCCTAATGTTCGACCGCCTGCTCCAACAAGAAAAAGCCGTTAACGAGTATTTGTATGACCGGGCTAGGACAGCTTCTGCGGAGCTGGGAATTTTTTTGCCACATTACTGGACGCTCATGCGCAATGCCTGTAGGCTCATGTGTCCTTTTGAGGAGGTGACAAACCTAGTCAGTCGCACCGAAGGCACCATCAGCGACATCATACCATTTGTTTTCTTCCTGGAGCGTGCCCTGCGAAGAGTTCTGGATCAGGCCGTAGATGAGTGTGAAGAGGAAGAGGAAGAGTTGTGGTCACCATCACCACCAGAAACAGCCTTATCAGCATCGCTTGCTGGACCAGTGGCAACGCTGGAAGAGGATTGTGAGGAAGAGGAGTCAGAGGAGGAATGTGGCTTTGAGGAGGAGGAGGAAGACCAACCACAACAGGCATCCCAGGGTGCTCGTTGTCATCTGGTACACGTGGTGTTGTACGTGACTGGGGGGAAGAAGATACCTTCAGTGAGATCACTGAGGACGAGGAACGGGACATGAGTAGCTTGGCATCCAACCTTGTGCAAATGTGGTCTTTCATGCTGTCATGCCTGTTGAGTGACCCTCGTATAAAAAAGCTGAAGGAGAACGACCTGTACTGGGTGTCCACGCTACTTGACCCCCGGTATAAGCATAAAGTGCCTGAAATGTTACCGAATTACCGCAAGTTGGAAAGGATGCAGCAGTTCCAAAATAAATTAAAAAGTATGCTTTACACAGCGTATAAAGGTGATGTCACAGCACAACGGGAATCTAACAGGGGAAGAAGTGAAAGTAATCCTCCGACTCCCACGACCACGCCGGCAAGGACAGGATGCTTTACAGACATGTTGTTGATGGAGGACATGCAGAGCTTTTTAACTCCTATGCATCGCCACACCCCTTTGGGGTCCACCCTCAGAGAACGACTTGACCGACAGGTAGCAGACTATCTCGCCTTAACTGCAGATCTCGACACTCGGAGGAGCGATGAACCCCTTGACTACTGGGTGTGCAGGCTTGACCTGTGGCCTGAGCTATCCCAATTTGCGATAGAACTTCTGGCCTGCCCCGCTTCAAGTGTCCTGTCAGAAAGGACCTTCAGTGCAGCAGGAGGTATTGTCACTGAGAAGAGAAGTCGCCTAGGTCAAAAAAGTCTAGATTACCTCACCTTTATTAAGATGAATGAGGCATGGATCCCGAAGGGACTGACATTGGGCGATACATTCAAGTAAAAAAGGCCTGATGAGATGAGCTGCCTTGGGCTAAAAATGGTCCACACGCTGCTGTATTTTATCTTCGAATGCCGGATGACTTGCGTGATGTATCCGCCACCAATTAGGGCTCAAGCCGCAATGTTTTAGGGCACTTTCTGCCTGGGAAACAAACATCAATTTTTCTGGCCGCTGCTACAGCAGCGGCTGCAACAATACCTAATTTTTCAGGCATGTGTACATGCCAAATTTTTCTGGCCTCTGGTGCTGCACTGTGGCTTCAAAAACCAAACCAAAAAAAAAGGCACGTAACAGGGATTAAACTGATAGGAATAGTACTACTTAACACACCACTCATATCTGGTGGCACAGTAGATTGCACGCGCAGTGCCCCAAATTTGAAGTAGGAGGACCGACCAAGAATCTTTTTCCATCTCCCGGTTCCTAAAATTCATGCCATATACACGTCCCCTGATAGGGGACGTAACAGGGATTAAACTGATAAGAATAGTACTACTTAACACACCACTCATATCTGGTGGCACAGAAGATTGCACGCCCAGTGCAAAAAATTTGAAGTAGGTGGACCGACTAAGCATCTTTTTCCATCTCCCGGTTCCTAAAATCCATGCCATATACACATCCCCTGATAGGGGACGTAACAGGGATTAAACTGATAAGAATAGTACTACTTAACACACCACTCATATCTGGTGGCACAGTAGATTGCATGCGCAGTGCCCCAAATTTGAAGTAGGAGGACCGACCAAGCATCCTTTTCCATCTCCCGGTTCCTAAAATCCATGCCATATACACGTCCCCTGATAGGGGACGTAACAGGGATTAAACTGATAAGAATAGTACTACTTAACACACCACTCATATCTGGTGGCACAGTAGATTGCACGCGCAGTGCCCCAAATTTGAAGTAGAAGGACCGACCAAGCATCTTTTTCCATCTCCCGGTTCCTAAAATCCATGCCATATACACGTCCGCTGATAGGGGACGTAACAGGGATTAAACTGATAAGAATAATACTACTTAAAACACCACTCATATCTGGTGGCACAGTAGATTGCACGCGCAGTGCCCCAAATTTGAAGTAGAAGGACCGACCAAGCATCTTTTTCCATCTCCCGGTTCCTAAAATCCATGCCATATACACGTCCCCTGATAGGGGACGTAACAGGGATTAAACTGATAAGAATAATACTACTTAAAACACCACTCATATCTGGTGGCACAGTAGATTGCACGCGCAGTGCCCCAAATTTGAAGTAGAAGGACCGACCAAGCATATTTTTCCATCTCCCGGTTCCTAAAATCCATGCCATATACACGTCCCCTGATAGGGGACGTAACAGGGATTAAACTGATAAGAATAATACTACTTAAAACACCACTCATATCTGGTGGCACAGTAGATTGCATGCGCAGTGCCCCAAATTTGAAGTAGGAGGACCGACCAAGCATCTTTTTCCATCTCCCGGTTCCTAAAATCTATGCCATATACACGTCCCCTGGCCCCGCAACTGCCTCTGGGAACCTTACCATGGGTCCCAGACGGCACGTCTTGTAAGTCTCTGTCTGGGAAATGATCTATCTATCAAATCTATCTATTTATCTATCAAATCTATCTATCTATCGTATCTATCAAATGTATCTATTGCATCTATTGATCTATCTATCTAATCTATGTATCTATCTATCAAATCTATCTATCTCGTGGCCGGACTGTTATCTGACAGCCACTTGTGTTTCGGCCAAATGTCCATCTGCCAAATGTCCGTCGGCTAAAAGTCCGGCCACGATTGCAAGCGCAGTGCCCCAAATTTGAAGTAGGAGGACCGACCAAGCATCTTTTTCCATCTCCCGGTTCCTAAAATCCATGCCATATACACGTCCCCTGATAGGGGACGTAACAGGGATTAAACTGATAAGAATAGTACTACTTAACACACCACTCATATCTGGTGGCACAGTAGATTGCACGCGCAGTGCCCCAAATTTGAAGTAGGAGGACCGACCAAGCATCTTTTTCCATCTCCCGGTTCCTAAAATCCAGGCCATATACACGTCCCCTGGCGCTGCAACTGCCTCTGGGAACCTTACCATGGGTCCCAGACGGCACGTCTTGTAATTCTCTGTCTGGGAAATGATCTATCTATCAAATCTATCTATTTATCTATCTATCAAACCTATCTATCTATCTATCGTATGTATCAAATGTATCTATTGCATCTATTGATCTATCTATCTAATCTATGTATCTATCTATCAAATCTATCTATCTCGTGGCCAGACTGTTATCTGACAGCCACTTGTGTTTTGGCCAAATGTCCATCTGCCAAATGTCCGTCGGCTAAAAGTCCGTCCACGATTGCAAGCGCAGTGCCCCAAATTTGAAGTAGGAGGACCGACCAAGCATCTTTTTCCATCTCCCGGTTCCTAAAATCCATGCCATATACACGTCCCCTGATAGGGGACGTAACAGGGATTAAACTGATAGGAATAGTACTACTTAACACACCTTATAATATCGTAGAGATAGGCAACGCAGAGAGAGGAGTCTGAAGAAGAGGAGTCAGAGGAGGAAGGTGGCTTTGAGGAGGTGGAAGACCAAACACAGCAGGCGTCCCAGGGGGCTTGTTGTCACCTTTTGGGGACCCTTGGTGTTGTACGCGGCTGGGTGGAGGAAGAGACCTTCAATGACATCAGTGAGGACAAGGAACGGGACATGGCTAGCTTGGTATCCAACCTTGTGCAAATGGGGAGTTTGCGGTTGTGCAAATGGACTGTTTGTGGTTGTTTGCGGTGCGTTAAATGGGGAGTTTCATCTGTCACTGTGAAGCGGGCGTAACCCTTACACTACCTGATTGATACAACATCAGACCTGAAGTTTTAAAGCACGTTATTCCAAACAATTTAGGAATGTTAGGTGATTTATGCCCTTTATGGATTAAAACCAGACTCTGCACCAACTATGTAATTTTACGTGGGAGTTTTGCCATCGATCCCCCTCCGGCATGCCACAGTCCAGGTGTTAGTACCCTTGAAACAACTTTTCCATCACTATTGTGGCCAGAAAGAGTCCCTGTGGGTTTTAAAATTCGCCTGCCTATTGAAGCCAATGGCGGTTCGCCCGGTTCGCCCGTTCGCAAACATTTGCGGAAGTTCGCGTTCGCCATTTGCGAACGGAAAATTTTAAGTTTGTGACATCACTAATAGTGCAAAGCTGAGGCCTGGATTCAGGACTCTCTCTTCTTCTCTATTTAGTATTTTACTGCTTAAATTGAAAACACTGTTCTTCGTTATTTCACTCTCTTTTGTTCTCTTTGTAATTCTCCTTCCTCCTGGTGTCCCTCTCTTGATCTTTTTCTTATCTTTGTTGGGGGGTCTTTTTTGTGCTCCTTGTTCCTTGAGGGGCCTGTTTTCTGGGGGCTCATCTCTAAAAAAATAATTCACACTTTTCTAATACTTGAAACACTGTGGAACTCACAGTACACATTAGTTACCTGCAAAGTTTCATCTCTATATATAAATCATGCACTAGGGATAGAGGCCATTAGACACAAACTAGAAAATAATGCAACATTAGCTAGTGAACAGAGATAATTCATTATAGAGAGTACTGAATTTATTTTGAATCAAAATTATTTCTCTTTTGAAGAAATTTTTTATATACAGACGATAGGTACAGCGATGGGCACAAGATTCGGACCCAGCTATGCTAACTTATTTATGGGACTATGGGAAGAAGGTTTTTTTCCCACAGCACAGTCTGGGTACAAATCTTGTGCTCTATAAAATATATTTTGATGGCCTATTCTTCATATGTAAGGGTGACCAAGAAGCTTTAGAAAATGTATTGGGGGGACATGAATCAGAACAATTTAGGTTTAAAATTCACCCTTGCATATAGTAAAGAATGCATTACATTCTTAGATCTAGCTATAGAGGTTGTAGATAATGAAATAGTGACCAAGGCACATTTCAAGGATGTGGGTGCTTACAACCTCATTCACTATAGTTGCCATCTGAGAAGCTGGAAAAATAATATCCCCAAGGGACAGTATTTAAGAGTAAAAAGAAACCCTAGATTTTGAAACACAAATTAAAATTCTGGACCAGAAATTTGTGGACAGGGGCTGCGACCCAAATATACTGTACCAAACTAAATTAGATATTGATAAAAGGGACAGAAATAGTCTTCTCACGTATAAATCTAGGAGGAACGAATCAGAACATACAGATTACATAATGTCACATTTATTACAGATTTTAACCAAGACAACCAGCTAATAACCAAAATTCTAAAAAAAACATTGGCATCTAATACAAACAGATCCGATTATAGGAGAAAAAGTGGTGGATGCACCAAAAATAATATATAGGAAAGCCATGAATCTAAAAAATCGTTTGGCCCCGATTCAGTTAAAACAAACAAGAAAAAAAAGATTATGAAGTAGGGATGGCAGGTCAGAAATTAAAAGGTTTTTTCACTGTTTTGGGTGCAGAGCTTGTAAATACAGTAACAAACTCAAAACACTCATTTCCCCCTCCAATAACTTTGAATATACGATTAAAGACCTAATCAGATGCCAAGATAAGGGCATTATATATGCCTTTGAGTGCAAATGTAAAAAATTATATATAGAAGAAACAACTAGGTCTCTAAAAGAAAGGATAAGGGAACATTTGTCCTGTATTGACAGGGGTAATTTAGACACATGTCTCTACAACCACCACCAGGTTCATAAAAATAACCTAAAGGACTTTAAATATTGGGGTATCATGAAAGTCAAACCCGACTGGAGAGGAGGGAATTGGGAAACAAAACTACTAAGATCTGAAGCAGAATTAATCTAAAAATTAGACAAAGTACACCCCAAAGGACTCAATTCAGAAATTGATATATCACCCTTTATGTAGAAATCTACCTATATACACTACGATCCCATTAGGAAAAGAGTACATTAACGTAAAAAGGGAAAGTCAGATCACCATTTGTTTGACATAAGGAAGCAATGGGAATAATAGAATGGGAATAAATGATGTCACAGGTTCTGGGTTATTGCAATGTAAACAGAAAAAAATATACATATATTGCTTTGTTGGGGCAGCTAAATGAGCGACTAACTTTATGACACTTACGTCTGTTGTAAACATTGTTTTGTTGGGTACAGCTAATAAGCAACTCATTTTATGACATTCACATCTGTTGTAAACAGTAATATTAGAATATTGTGCATTTTAAGTTAAAGAAATCCTTCAATATGTTGTAAAAGAGATATGAGACCAATTAATACTAAAACAAGCATTTTAAGATAAAGAAATAATTTTGATATCTTATGAAAGAGATATGAGACCAAATAACTCCTATATTATGTATACAAGATGAGAAACCAATAAGGTTTTGGAATAATGTAAAAAGGAAAAACAACAGATCCCACCTTAAAAAAGAACATTGAATTCCACCTTTACACAAAGAATCCATAATAGGCCAACCAATTGGAATAAAGAGAGGCCTTTTATAACTCTGGAGAGATTACACCAAACATCGATTGATAAAACCTTACATAGGTGAAACGCATTGACCAGTACTGTATTCACTTTCAGATAACTAGCCATTTCAGCAGGCTGAAGAGATCTGGTGTAAATACACCATATTTCAACAACTACATCTACCATTTGCCCTGTCGGGTTTAGTGCACTGACCAACCAAAGGGAATACTATCGGATTCACAATGGAGGTACAAGCAGCAATCCCCACTGGGAAATATTGCTACTAGCGATCACCTTTGACAATTGAAAATAACTGTCACAATTGCGGAGGGTGAGCCCCCGCCCTGTCGAGACAGAGGGCAGTCACGAGAACACGAGGATTAGACATGAGGTGCCGCACCTGTCTGTCCAATTTCGGATAGGAGAGAGGACTGAGATAATTACCACGTTTGGTATCAGAGGTAAATCCTCTTTTTCTTTTTCAGGCACCAAGTTCTCTCCGCAATCGAAAGGTACCGCCGAATGTAATAAGGATCAACCACTCAATCACAGGCATTCAGCCTCAACAAGGTACATGCACCAGCCCCAAAAAGGTACACGCATTGTGTTTGACTCTGCTCTATAGGGCGTTTGAGGCCTAACTCCAGTTTATGGACTAAAGCTTTTAAATCTTTTTTCACGTATTGGTACTCATATTATATATTGATTTTATGTTATACATATGTTGTTACATTTTTTAGTATTAGCTACTCATTGTGTCTTATGTTGCCATATATCGCAGCTGTGTTTGTAACACTTTCTTAGGATTCTTAAATCGGGAGACTTCCTTTATCAGTTGCTAATCCGCTAGGATTATTTTTTATCTTGTATTTGCTGTTTTAAATTAAATAAAAAAAAATTTTGCCAAAGTTTGTCCTCCAGACCCTTTAGCTTTTATTAGCGCTATTTCACTTCTGTATACATTTATAACAATTTTCTAATTTACTTTTATCATCAACTTTGCTTTGTTCTCTTGATATTCTTAGTTTATTGATATTCTTAGTTTAAGGCTAAACCTAGGTAGGCTCATATGCTAATTTCTAAGTCCTTGAAGGGCGACTCTTATCTGAATGCATTTGACAGTTTTTCGCAGCTAGATGGCGTTAGTTCATGTGTTTCATATAAATAACATTGTGCTCACGCACGTGGAGTTATTTAAGAGTCAGCACTAATTACGTGACATGCAAGTCTGTCAAAAGATCTGAGATAAGGAGGCAGTCTGCAGAAGCTTAGATACAAGGCAATCACAGAAGTATAGAGTTTATTTCTATAACAGTGTTGGTTATGCAAAACTGGGGAATGGTAAATAAATGGATTATCTATCTTTTTTTAAAAATAACATTTTTGTTGTTTACTATCCCTTTACAAATTATTTTACTTTAGATGTAGTTGTGCAATTTAAATTAGCAATAATTTTAAACAAAGAGACATATGGGTGCAGGCTCTAAAGCTAGGGACGTTATAGACTTGCAAGTATTAAAAACTGTGAATGTTGGCTACCTATGCCAGGTGCCTCGCAAATCTGTGATAGTTAAAAGGTAATATAAAGACATTTTTTAAGATGTGGGATGGATAATAAAAACAAGTAAAGGCATATCCACCTCTAGATTTCCTCTGACCTGGGGCTTAATCACATACGCGCCGTCACCCGCAAAAGCCGTTGTCGACAATTATTTTGCTAATCTAGCGATCACATATACTGTATTGCATAAAAGTGTGGTGGACTGGCGGGTATATTTTACTCATCGCCCACTGTTTTTACTCCCAGAAACTAACAGAACCAACGTCGCAAATCAGTATCACATATTCAGCGCAATGACTTACGCGGCGAAAATGAAGACATTTTACTCGATTTTGAACTTGACACACATAGGCAGGCTCAGCAAGCCTTGCGGTATATGACCACCGTAACTCCCTATTAAAACTATTAACCCCTAATCCGCCAACCCCCCCATGCAATCTACCTAATTAACCTATTAACCCCTAAAGCCCAACCCTCCACAATGCAAAGTATCAATCTAATCACTAAGTCCCCTAACCTAACACCCCCTAAATTAACCCCAATTAACTACAATTACATGGGAAAAAAAACCTGTTTACATACAAAAAAAATACCTAAAGTTAAATTAAAATAAAAAACCTGTTTACATACAAAAAAATACCTAAAGTTAAATTAAAATAAAAAACCTAAGATTACAAAAATAAAAAAAATAAGATTACAGAAAAAAATAAACTAAATTATCCAAAATAAAAAAAATTAAACCTAATCTAATACCCCTATAAAAACAAAAAATCCACCCCCAAAAAGGATTTCCTTACTTATGGGATATTCACCTCCTGGTCAGGAGGCGGCAAAGAGCACTACAGCAGAGCTGTATATATAGCTCATCCCTTCCCTCCCACTCCAGTCATTCAACCAAAGTTAGGAAGAGAAAGGAAAAGCAGAGGTGACTGAAGTTTAAAAAAAATAAAGACCTGTCTTAGAAAAAACAGGGTGGGCCGTGGACTCGTCGTATCGTAAAATAAATAAATTTATTAGGTAATCATAAATTTCCTTTTCTTTTACAAGATACGAAGAGTCCACGGAAGACAGGAACCTAAACAGAAGGCACCACTGCTTGAACAACCTTTCTCCCAAAAACAGCCTAGGATGAGGCAAAAGTATCAAATATGGAAAATTTGGAAAAAGTGTGAAGAGACGACCAAGTTGCAGCCTTGCAAATCTGATCAACAGAAGCATCATTTTTAAATGCTCATGAGGAAGCCACAGCCCTAGTGGAATGAGCCGCAATTCGTTCAGGAGGCTGCTGTCCAGCAGTCTCATATGCAAAATGGATGATACTCTTCCCAGAAAAAACAACAAATAATGAAGATGATTGATGAAATTTCTTAGTCGCCTGTAAGTAAAACTTCAGGGCACGGACTACGTCCAAATTATGTAACAGACGCTCCTTCTTAGAAGAAGGATTAGGACACAAAGAAGGAACAACAATTTCCTGATTAATATTTTTGTTGGAAACAACCTTAGGAAGAAAACCAGGTTTGGTACGCAACACTACCTTATCTGCATGGAAAATAAGATAATGAGAATCACATTGTAATGCCGAAAGCTCAGAAACTCTATGAGCAGAAGAAATAGCAACAAAAAGTAAAAACTTTCCAAGATAACAACTTAATATCTATGGAATGCATAGGTTCAAATGGAAACCCCTTGAAGAACATTAAGAACTAAATTCAAACTCCAAGGAGGAGCAATTGGTCTAAACACAGGCCTGATTCTAGTCAGAGTCTGAAAAAAAGATTGAACATCCAGAACATCTGCCAGATGTTTGTGTAACAAAATAGACAAAGCAGAAATCTGTCCCTTTAAGGAACTTGCTGACAACCCCTTTCTCCAATCCTTCTTGGAGAAAAGACAAAATCCTGGGAATCCTAACCCTACTCCATGAGTAGCCCTTGGATTCGCACCAATAAAGATATTTATGCCATATCTTATGGTAAATCTTTCTAGTAACAGGCTTACGTGCCTGAATTAAAGTATCAATGACCGAATCAGAGAACCCACGCTTAGCTAAAATAAAGCGTTCAATCTCCAAGCAGTCAGTCATTAGATTCGGATGATGGAAGGGTCCCTGAATGAGAAAGTCCTGCCTCAATGGAAGATTCTACAGTGGCAGAGAGGACATGTCCACCAGATCGGCATACCAAGTCCTGCAAAACCACACAGGAGCGATGAGAATCACCGAAGCCCTCTCCTGTTTGACTCGAGCAATCACCCGGGGAAGGAGAGCAAACGGCGGAAACACATAAGCTAGGTTGAACGACCAAGGCACTGCCAAGGCATCTACCACTTCGGCCTGGGGATCCCTGGACCTGGACCCGTATCTTGGAAGCTTGGCATTCTGACGAGATGCCATAAGATCCAACTCCGGCCTGCCCCACTTGAGAACCAGGTCGGTAAATACCTCTGGATGAAGTTCCCATTTCCCCGGAAGAAAGTTCTGTCTGCTTCCCAGTTGTCTACTCCTGGGATGTAGATTGCCGACAGATAGAGAAGAGTGAGCCTCCGCCCACTGAATTATCTTGGCTACTTCTGTTATCGCTAAGGAACTCCTCGTTCTCCCCTGATGATTGACGTAAGCTACAGTCGTGATGTTGTCCGACTGGAATCTGATGAATTTGGCCAAAGCCAACTGAGACCAAGCCTGAAGCACATTGAATATTGCTTTCAACTCCAGAATGGTGATGGGAAGTAAAGACTCCGATCAAGTCCACACACCCTGAGCCTTCAGAGAGTTCCAGACTGCTCCCCATCATATCAGGCTGGCGTCCGTTGTCACTATCATCCATGAGGGCCTGCAGAAGCACGTCCCTTGGGACAGATGATACGGTGACAACCACCATAGAAGAGAGTCCCTCATCTCCCGATCTAGATTTATCTGAGGAGACAAATTTGCATAATCTCCATTCCACTGTCTTAGCATGCTCAGTTGTAGAGGTCTGAGATGAAAACAAGCAAACAGAATGATGTCCATTGCCGCCACCACCAATCCAATTGCCTCCATGCACTAAGCCACTGACGGCCGAGGATTGGACTGAAGGGCTCAGCATGTATTCAGAATCTTTAACTTTCTGATGTCCGTCAAAAAGATCTTTATGGACAGAGAGTCGATTAGAGCTCCCAAGAAAGGAACCCTTGTCTGTGGAACCAACAAACTCTTTTCTAGATTCACTTTCCACCTGTGAATCCTTGGAAAAGACAGAACAATGTTGGTATGAGACTTTGTTAGCTGATAAGATGATGCCTGGATCAGAATATCATCCAGATAAGGCACCACTGTAATGCCCCACGGCCTGAGGACCGCTAGCAGAGACCCCAGAACCTTTGTGAAGATCTTGGGCACTGTGGTCAGACCGAAAGGAAGAGCCACAAACTGAAAATGTGTATCCAGAAAGGCAAAACGGAGAAACTTGTGATGATCTTTGTGGATAGGAATATGTAGATATGCATCCCTTAGATCCACGGTAGTCATAAATTGACCCTCCTGGATCAATGGAATGGTACGAATAGTTTCCATCCTGAAAGATGAAACTCTGAGAAACTTGGTTAAACTATTGAGATCTAACATGGGTCGGAATGTTCCCTCCTTTTTTGGGAACTACAAACAGATTTGAATAAAACCCCTGTCCCTGTTCCTGTTCCTGTTCCTGTGTCGTAACGGGACATAATACTCCCATGGAAAAGGGTTCTGCTACACAGCGTAAGAACGCCTCTTCTTGTTATCTGGTCGACAGATAATCGAGAAAGAAGGAATTTTCCTCTGGAGGAAGAATTTCTGAACTCCAACTGATACCCCTGAGACACAATTTCTAGCGTCTAGGGATCCTGAACATCTCTTATCGAAGCCTGGACAAAGAGAGAAGTCTGCCCAAAATTAGCAGCTGTAGCCAGAGTCAAACTCACAACCCTTGTATGGGAGGCAGTGTACCTGGCCACTAAGCCACAGGACCCCCACTTTGAAGGGAAGCGTCCTAAATTAAGGCAATATTAAAATTGAAAGCCTTTATCAGACCTTGGTTCACATCCAGAGAAGTCTCAGTCCCTAGGACCTCGGATAGCGCAACTCAATACGCCGCCGCATTAGAGATGGCGGTAATGTACACAACTGGCTGCCAAAGCCAAATAGCCTCCAAAGGTACATAGGGAATGAGCACCGCATGTATTGACTTTTAGGAAATTGTAGGATATCATGCGCAGCGACACTTAAAAAGTGGTAAGCTGGGACAAGAGTATCTTTATTAAGATAAAGAACCTATCAAAAAAAGAAATATAGAAAAAAATTAGCAGTACCACAATGGTAACCATCTTACAGAACAAGGAGCCCGTAGCAGGCGTTTTGAGCCATCCTGAGTCACAAAGGATGAATTATACAAATGAATAGTTGGGATTTCATAACAAAAAGTAACACACAAAAAACGTTACCGTCCCTTTAAATTTTAAAAGGTAACTTTTTTTTTTCTTTTTTTTTAATATCTTATAAATGTTACTTTATACAAATTATCGCCATGATATATAAAAAAAAAGTGATGCTTTGTGAATAGCCCCAAAAGAAATGAGTGAGAAACCTGAGGGTACTGTAGGAGTGTCATAAAATCAAATGTACACCCCCTCAATCTATCTGCACAGTTAAGGCAGATACGTAAATGACATGTCAGGAACAATCAATATAAACTACTGGGACTATGACTGTAAATGCTGATATAGAATCATAAGTGTGAGAAAACTTCAACACCTGTACATCTCAGCCAGACCCCGCTGAAATGAAAGGCAGCCTTCACAATGATGTCTCTATTGGGCTGTTACTGAAGCGCAAAAACTGAGATAAAAATTATTCCGAGAACCGGAAGCAAGAAGGAGGAAGACGGTTTCCCCAGGCGTCACGCTAAACTTCTCCCGCCAACAAAGACGAGCGAACCACCAAGGTGCCAAGCTCCGCCCATCATGGGCGTTACCTAAGCCAACTCCCGGTCGCCATTTTAGAGTATAGGCGCCGGGAGCGATAAAAACATAATTTATGTAAGAACTTACCTGATAAATTCATTTCTTTCATATTAACAAGAGTCCATGAGCTAGTGACGTATGGGATATACATTCCTACCAGGAGGGGCAAAGTTTCCCAAACCTTAAAATGCCTATAAATACACCCCTCACCACACCCACAAATCAGTTTAACGAATAGCCAAGAAGTGGGGTGATAAGAAAAAAAGTGCGAAGCATATAAAATAAGGAATTGGAATAATTGTGCTTTATACAAAAAAATCATAACCACCACAAAAAAGGGTGGGCCTCATGGACTCTTGTTAATATGAAAAAAATGAATTTATCAGGTAAGTTCTTACATAAATTATGTTTTCTTTCATGTAATTAACAAGAGTCCATGAGCTAGTGACGTATGGGATAATGACTACCCAAGATGTGGATCTTTCCACACTAGAGAGGGAGGGAAAAAATAAAGACAGCCAATTCCTGCTGAAAATAATCCACACCCAAAATAAAGTTTAACAAAAAACATAAGCAGAAGATTCAAACTGAAACCGCTGCCTGAAGAACTTTTCTACCAAAAACTGCTTCAGAAGAAGAAAATACATCAAAATGGTAGAATTTAGTAAAAGTATGCAAAGAGGACCAAGTTGCTGCTTTGCAGATCTGGTCAACCGAAGCTTCATTCCTAAACGCCCAGGAAGTAGATACTGACCTAGTAGAATGAGCTGTAATTCTCTGAGGCGGAATTTTACCCGAATCAACATAGGCAAGATGAATTAAAGATTTCAACCAAGATGCCAAAGAAATGGCAGAAGCTTTCTGGCCTTTCCTAGAACCGGAAAAGATAACAAATAGACTAGAAGTCTTACAGAAAGATTTCGTAGCTTCAACATAATATTTCAAAGCTCTAACAACATCCAAAGAATGCAACGAATTTCTCCTTAGAATTCTTAGGATTAGGACATAATGAAGGAACCACAATTTCTCTACTAATGTTGTTGGAATTCACAACTTTAGGTAAAATTCAAAAGAAGTTCGCAACACCGCCTTATCCTGATGAAGAATCAGAAAAGGAGACTCACAAGAAAGAGCAGATAATTCAGAAACTCTTCTGGTAGAAGAGATGGCCAAAAGGAACAAAACTTTCCAAGAAAGTAATTTAATATCCAATGAATGCATAGGTTCAAATGGAGGAGCTTGAAGAGCCCCCTGAACCAAATTCAAACTCCAGGAGGAGAAATTGACTTAATGACAGGCTTTATACGAACCAAAGCTTGTACAAAACAATGAATATCAGGAAGAATAGCAATCTTTCTGTGAAAAAGAACAGAAAGAGCAGAGATTTGACCTTTCAAGGAACTTGCGGACAAACCCTTATCTAAACCATCCTGAAGAAATTGTAATATTCTCGGTATTCTAAAAAAATGCCAAGAAAAATGATGAGAAAGACACCAAGAAATATAAGTCTTCCAGACTCTATAATATATCTCTCTGGATACAAATTTACGAGCCTGTAACATAGTATTAATCACAGAGTCAGAGAAACCTCTTTGACCAAGAATCAAGCGTTCAATCTCCATACCTTTAAATTTAAGGATTTCAGATCCTGATGGAAAAAAGGACCTTGAGACAAAAGGTCTGGTCTTAACGGAAGAGTCCACGGTTGGCAAGAGGCCATCCGGACAAGATCCGCATACTAAAACCTGTGAGGCCATGCCGGAGCTACCAGCAGAACAAACGAGCATTCCTTCAGAATCTTGGAGATTACTCTTGGAAGAAGAACTAGAGGCGGAAAGATATAGGCAGGATGATACTTCCAAGGAAGTGAAAATGCATCCACTGCCTCCGCCTGAAGATCCCGGGATCTAGACAGATACCTGGGAAGTTTCTTGTTTAGATGAGAAGCCATTAGATCTATTTCTGGAAGTTCCCACATTTGAACAATCTGAAGAAATACCTCTGGGTGAAGAGACCATTCGCCCGGATGCAACGTTTGGCGACTGAGATAATCCGCTTTCCAATTGTCCATACCTGGGATATAAACCGCAGAGATTAGACAGGAGCTGGATTCCACCCAAACCAAAATTCGAGATACTTCTTTCATAGCCAGAGGACTGTGAGTCCCTCCTTGATGATTGATGTATGCCACAGTTGTGACATTGTCTTATCTGAAAACAATGAACAACTCTCTCTTCAGAAGAGGCCAAGACTGAAGAGCTCTGAAAATTGCACGGAGTTCCAAAATATTGATCGGAAATCTCACCTCCTGAGATTCCCAAACCCCTTGTGCCGTCAGAGACCCCCACACAGCTCCCCAACCTGTAAGACTTGAATCTGTTGAGATTATAGTCCAGGTCGGAAGAACAAAGAAGCCCCCTGAACTAAACGATGGTGATCTGTCCACCATGTCAGAGAGTGTCGTAAAATCGGTTTAAAGATATTAATTGAGATATCTTTGAGTAATCCCTGCACCATTGGTTCAGCATACAGAGCTGAAGAGGTCGCATGTGAAAACGAGCAAAGGAGATCGCATCTGATGCGGCAGTCCTAAGACCCAACATTTCCATGCATAAGGCTACCAAAGGGAATGATTGTGACTGAAGGTTTTGACAAGCTGATATCAATGTTAAACTTCTCTTGTCTGACAAGGACAGAGTCATAGACACTGAATTTATCTAGAAACCGAAAAAGGTTACCCTTGTCTGAGGAATCAATGAACTGAATGGTAAATTGATCCTCCAACCATGAACTTGAAGAAACAACACAAGTCGATTCGTATGAGATTCTTCGAAAATGAGAAGACTGAGCAAGTACCAAGATATCGTCCAAATAAGGAAATACCAAAACCCTATTCTCTGATTACAGAAGAAGGGCACCGAGAACCTTTGAAAAAAATTCTTGGAACTGAGGCTAGACCAAACAGTAGAGCCATAAAACTGGTAATGCTTGTCTAAAAAGAGAATCTCAGACACTAAAAGTGATCTGGATGAATCGGAATATGCAGATACACATCCTGTAAATCTATTGTAGACATATAATGCCCTTGCTAAACAAAAGGCAGGATAGTCCTACAGTAACCATCTTGAATGTTGGTATCCTAACATAACGATTCAATAATGATAGATCCAGAACTGGTCTGAAGGAATTGACCTTCTTTGGTACAATGAAGAGATAAAATAAAACCCCAGCCCCTGTTCCAGAACTGGAACTGGCATAAATACTCCAGCCAACTCTAGATCTGAAACACATTTCAGAAATGCTGAGCCTTGCTGTGTCAACTGGGACACGGGAAAGAAAAGAATCTCTTAGCAGGAGGCCTTAACTTGAAGCCAATTCTGTACCTTTCTGAAACAATGTTTCTGAAACCAGAGATTAAGAACGGAATTGATCCAAATTTCTTTGAAGAAAACGTAATCTGCCCCATACCAGCTGAGCTGGAATAAGGGCCGCACCTTCATAGGTACTTAGGAGCTGACTATAGGTTTCTATAAGGCTTGGATATATTCCAAACTGGAAATAGTTTCCAAACTGATACCGCTCCTGAGGATGAAGGATCAGGCTTTTGTTCCTTGTTGTGAGGAAAGGAACGAAATGATTATTTACCCTGGAAAGAAAGGGAAAGCAAAGTTGACTTAGAAGACATGTCAGCATTCCAAGTTTAATCCATAAAGCTTTTCTAGCTAAAATAGCTAGAGACATATACCTGACATCAACTCTAATGATATCAAAAGATGGTATCACCAATAAAATAATTAGCATGTTATAGAATAATAATAATGCTATAAAATTATGATCTGTTACCTGTTGCGCTAAAGCTTCTAACCAAAAAGTTGAAGCTGCAGCAACATCCGCTAAAAATATAGCAGGTCTAAGAAGATTACCTGAACATAAGTAAGCTTTTCTTAGAAAAGATTCAATTTTCCTATCTAAAGGATCCTTAAATGAAGTACTATCTGCCATAGGAATAGTAGTACATTAGCAGGAGTAGAGACAGCCCCATAACCTTAGGGATTTTTGTCCCAAAAAACTCTAATCTGTCAGATGGCACAGGATATAAATTGCTTAAACGTCTAGAAGGAGTAAATAAATTACCCAAATTATTCCATTCCCTGGAAATTACTTCAGAAATAGCATCAGGGAGATAAAACACTTCTGGAATAACTACAGGAGATTTAAAAACCTTATTTAAACGTTTACATTTAGTATCAAGAGGACCAGAATCCTCTATTTCTAATGCAAATAACACAAGTAAAGAACGAATAAATTCCATCTTGAACAGATACAAAGATTTATCAGCATCAACCTCTGAGACAGAAACCTCTGAACCAGAAGAACCATTATCAGTATCAGAATGATGATGATCATTTAAAAATTCATCTGAAAAAAAGAGAAGTTTTAAAAGACTTTTATGTATACTAGAAGGAGAAATAACAGACATAGCCTTCTTAATGGATTTAAAAAATAAAATCTCTTATGTTATCAGGAACACTCTGAAAATTAGATGTTGACGGACAGCAACAGGTAATGTAATAGTACTAAAGGAAATTTTATCTGCATTAATAAGTTTGACATGACATGCAATACAAATAACAGCTGGAGAAACAGATACCAAAAGTTTATAGCAGACTTAGCTTGGTAGCTCCAGCACTGTGCAGTGATTTTCCTGTAGTATCTTCTGACTCAGTTGCAACGTGGAACATCTTGCAATATGTAAAAGAAAAAAAACAACATATAAAGCAAAATTGATCAAATTCCTTAAATGACAGTTTCAGGAATGGGAAAAAAATGCCAGTGAACAAGCTTCTAGCAACCAGAAGCAATAAATAAAGAGACTTAAATAATGTGGAGACAAAAATGACGCCCATATTTTTTAGCGCCAAAAAAGACGCCCACATTATTTGGCGCCTAAAATGTTTTTGGCGCCAAAAATGACGCCACATCCGGAACGCCGACATCTTTGACGCAAAATAACGTCAAAAAATGACGCAACTTCCGGCGACACGTATGACGCCGGAAACGGAAAAGAATTTTTGCGCCAAAAAAGTCCGCGCCAAGAATGACGCAATAAAATGAAGCATTTTCAGCCCCCGCGAGCCTAACAGCCCACAGGGAAAAAAGTCAAATTTTTGAGGTAAGAAAAAATATGATAATTCAATGCATAATCCCAAATATGAAACTGACTGTCTGGAAATAAGGAAAGTTGAACATTCTGAGGCAAGGCAAATAAATGTTTGAATACATATATTTAGAACTTTATAAATAAAGTGCCCAACCATAGCTTAGAGTGTCACAGAAAATAAGACTTACTTACCCCAGGACACTCATCTACATGTTTGTAGAAAGCCAAACCAGTACTGAAACGAGAATCAGTAGAGGAAATGGTAAATATAAGAGTATATCGTCGATCTGAAAAGGGAGGTAAGAGATGAATCTCTACGACCGATAACAGAGAACCTTATGAAATAGACCCCGTAGAAGGAGATCACTGCATTCAATAGGCAATACTCTCTTCACATCCCTCTGACATTCACTGCACGCTGAGAGGAAAACCGGGCTCCAACTTGCTGCGGAGCGCATATCAACGTAGAATCTAGCACAAACTTACTTCACCACCTCCCTTGGAGGCAAAGTTTGTAAAACTGATTTGTGGGTGTGGTGAGGGGTGTATTTATAGGCATTTTAAGGTTTGGGAAACTTTGCCCCTCCTGGTAGGAATGTATATCCCATACGTCACTAGCTCATGGACTCTTGTTAATTACATGAAAGAAATAATAATACACCGCACCTTGAGTAAACAGTCCCCAGAGAAATAAACTGCTATAAATAAGACAGTTTGCAATGCCATCTCCCGATCGTCAATCCATCTGCTTTTGATTACGGGAGTCAATTAAACACTGCGCATACCATATTGCACCATTAAAATGACACACACTGCCCTATGCAATCACCCGGTCGCCGAGTCCTTAGTATAGGCGCTGAGAACAAAGTTGAAAATCACAACAGACTGTGTAATATATGTATGCCTACCACTGTGAAGAAAACAGTGTGGCATGTAACCTCCCGATCGCCATGCTTTTGGAATAGGCACCGGGAGCGTGTCATAAAAAAAACAAGAAACTGCCCAGGTTAAATACACCAGCCCCTGTCTAGCAAAATCCCGGTCACTGTCTGTTAGTAAAGGCACCGGGAGTAAGTACAAGCAAATATAATATACTGCTAACATACAGATAATGACAGACAAGGCGCTATGTAATCACTTGGTCGCCGTGCTGTAGCATAGGCACCAGGAGTAAGTACAAACTAACAGAATATACTGCAGCTGCGTTATATACTGCAATTGCGTTACATAAATACTGCAGAAAACTGAAAAAGGTTCTTACGTAAGCTCCCGGTCGCCGTGCTGTAGCATAGGCACCGGGAGTAAGTACAAACTTAACAAGGGTCTTATGTAAGATCCCGGTCGCTGTACTGTAGCATAGGCACCGGGAGCAAGGACAAACTAACAGAATATACTGCAGTTGTGTTACTCGCCAAAAAGCAGAATACACCTCAAAAGCTGTACATAAATAACCCTGTAATTACACTGTTGAAACTTAACAAGGTTCTTAGGCAATCTCCCGGTCACAATGCTTTAGTATCGGCACCGGGAGGAAGTATAAAAAACAGAATACACTATAGAAGCTGTACACAAATACCCCTGCAATACATAAGTTTACATTCTTATGATACTCTGATGGGCATAAAAGTAGAGCTCAATTTCTTCTGAGATGATCTTCGTCCCCAGAAAAATAAAGTTAGCACTTACCTTGAATGCATGGCAGTCTAAACAGGTTTTCAGAGGTCCTCTCCCTCCCATAGCCCTGTGGACGAAAATCAGCCTGAGTTAAAAAGCTTAGGCTATTTGAATTAGGGCAGCAAATATAGGCCTAGATTTGGAGTTCGGCGGTAGCCGTCAAAACCAGCGTTAGAGGCTCCTAACGCTGGTTTTGGCCGCCCGCTGGTATTTGGAGTCAGTGATTAAAGGGTCTAACGCTCACTTTTCAGCCGCGACTTTTCCATACCGCAGATCCCCCTACGCCATTTGCGTAGCCTATCTTTTCAATGGGATCTTTCTAACGCTGGTATTTAGAGTCGTTTCTGAAGTGAGCGTTAGAGCTCTAACGACAAAATTCCAGCCGCCTGAAAATAGCAGGAGTTAAGAGCTTTCTGGCTAACGCCGGTTTATAAAGCTCTTAACTACTGTACCCTAAAGTACACTAACACCCATAAACTACCTATGTACCCCTAAACCGAGGTCCCCCCACATCGCCGCAACTCTATTTAAATTTTTAACCCCTAATCTGCCGACCGCCACCTACGTTATACTTATGTACCCCTAATCTGCTGCCCCTAACCCCGCCGACCCCTATATTATATTTCTTAACCCCTAACTTGCCCCCCACAACGTCGCCGCAAGCTACTTAAAATAATTAACTCCTAATCTTCCGACCGCAAATCGCCGCCACCTACGTTATCCCTATGTACCCCTAATCTGCTACCCCTAACATCGCCGACCCCTATATTATATTTATTAACCCCTAATCTGCCCCCCTCAACGTCGCCGACACCTGCCTACACTTATTAACCCCTAATCTGCCGAGCGGACCTGAGCGCTACTATAATAAAGTTATGAACCCCTAACCCGCCTCACTAACCCTATCATAAATAGTATTAACCCCTAATCTGCCCTCCCTAACATCGCCGACACCTAACTTCAATTATTAACCCCTAATCTGCCGACCGGAGCTCACCGCTATTCTAATAAATGTATTAACCCCTAAAGCTAAGTCTAACCCTAACACTAACACCCCCCTAAGTTAAATATAATTTTTATCTAACGAAATAAATTAACTCTTATTAAATAAATGATTCCTATTTAAAGCTAAATACTTACCTGTAAAATACATCCTAATATAGCTACAATATAAATTATAATTATATTATAGCTATTTTAGGATTAATATTTATTTTACAGGTAACTTTGTAATTATTTTAACCAGGTACAATAGCTATTAAATAGTTAAGAACTATTTAATAGTTACCTAGTTAAAATAATAACAAAATTACCTGTAAAATAAGTCCTAACCTAAGATATAATTAAACCTAACACTACCCTATCAATAAAATAATTAAATAAACTACCTACAATTACCTACAATTAACCTAACACTACACTATCAATAAATTAATTAAATACAATTCCTACAAATAAATACAATTAGATAAACTAGCTAAAGTACAAAAAATAAAAAAGATCTAAGTTACAGAAAATAAAAAAATATTTACAAACATAAGAAAAATATTACAACAATTTTAAACTAATTACACCTACTCTAAGCCCCCTAATAAAATAACAAAGCCCCCCAAAATAAAAAATTCCCTACCCTATTCTAAATTAAAAAAGTTACAAGCTCTTTTACCTTACCAGCCCTGAACAGGGCCCTTTGCGGGGCATGCCCCAAGAATTTCAGCTCTTTTGCCTGTAAAAGAATAAATACAATACCCCCCCCCAACATTACAACCCACCACCCACATACCCCTAATCTAACCCAAACCCCCTTAAATAAACCTAACACTAAGCCCCTGAAGATCTTCCTACCTTGTCTTCACCATACCAGGTTCACCGATCCGTCCTGAAGAGCTCCTCCGATGTCCTGATCCAAGCCCAAGCGGGGGCTGAAGAGGTCCATGGTCCGGTCAAAGTCTTCATCCAAGCGGGGCAGAAGAGGATCTTCCATCCGATTGAAGTCATCATCCAGGCGGCATCTTCGATCTTCTTCCATCCGGAGCGAAGCGGCAGGATCCTGAAGACATCCAGCGCGGAACATCCATCCGGACCGACGACTGAATGACGAATGACTGTTCCTTTAAGGGACGTCATCCAAGATGGCGTCCCTCGAATTCCGATTGGCTGATAGGATTCTATCAGCCAATCGGAATTAAGGTATGAATTTTCTGATTGGCTGATGGAATCAGCCAATCAGAATCAAGTTCAATCCGATTGGCTGATCCAATCAGCCAATCAGATTGAGCTCGCATTCTATTGGCTGTTCCGATCAGCCAATAGAATGCAAGCTCAATCTGATTGGCTGATTGGATCGGCCAATCGGATTGAACTAGATTCTGATTGGCTGATTCCATCAGCCAATCAGAAAATTCCTACCTTAATTCCGATTGGCTGATAGAATCCTATCAGCCAATCGGAATTCGAGGGACGCCATCTTGGATGACGTCCCTTAAAGGAACAGTCATTCGTCGTTCAGTCGTCGGTCCGGATGGATGTTCCGCGCTGGATGTCTTCAGGATCCTGCCGCTTCGCTCCGGATGGAAGAAGATCGAAGATGCCGCCTGGATGATGACTTCAATCGGATGGAAGATCCTCTTCTGCCCCGCTTGGATGAAGACTTTGACCGGATCATGGACCTCTTCAGCCCCCGCTTGGGCTTGGATCAGGACATCGGAGGAGCTCTTCAGGACGGATCGGTGAACCTGGTATGGTGAAGACAAGGTAGGAAGATCTTCAGGGGCTTAGTGTTAGGTTTATTTAAGGGGGTTTGGGTTAGATTAGGGGTATGTGGGTGGTGGGTTGTAATGTTGGGGGGGGGGGGTATTGTATTTATTCTTTTACAGGCAAAAGAGCTGAAATTCTTGGGGCATGCCCCGCAAAGGGCCCTGTTCAGGGCTGGTAAGGAAAAAGAGCTTGTAACTTTTTTAATTTAGAATAGGGTAGGGAATTTTTTATTTTGGGGGGCTTTGTTATTTTATTAGGGGGCTTAGAGTAGGTGTAATTAGTTTAAAATTGTTGTAATATTTTTATTATGTTTGTAAATATTTTTTTATTTTCTGTAACTTAGATCTTTTTTATTTTTTGTACTTTAGCTAGTTTATTTAATTGTATTTATTTGTAGGAATTGTATTTAATTAATTTATTGATAGTGTAGTGTTAGGTTAATTGTAGGTAATTGTAGGTAGTTTATTTAATTATTTTATTGATAGGGTAGTGTTAGGTTTAATTATATCTTAGGTTAGGACTTATTTTACAGGTAATTTTGTTATTATTTTAACTAGGTAACTATTAAATAGTTCTTAACTATTTAATAGCTATTGTACCTGGTTAAAATAATTACAAAGTTACCTGTAAAATAAATATTAATCCTATAATAGCTATAATATAATTATAATTTATATTGTAGCTATATTAGGATGTATTTTACAGGTAAGTATTTAGCTTTAAATAGGAATCATTTATTTAATAAGAGTTAATTTATTTCGTTAGATAAAAATTATATTTAACTTAGGGGGGTGTTAGTGTTAGGGTTAGACTTAGCTTTAGGGGTTAATACATTTATTAGAATAGCGGTGAGCTCCGGTCGGCAGATTAGGGGTTAATAATTGAAGTTAGGTGTCGGCGATGTTAGGGAGGGCAGATTAGGGGTTAATACTATTTATGATAGGGTTAGTGAGGCGGATTAGGGGTTAATAACTTTATTATAGTAGCGCTCAGGTCCGCTCGGCAGATTAGGGGTTAATAAGTGTAGGCAGGTGTCGGCGACGTTGAGGGGGGCAGATTAGGGGTTAATAAATATAATATAGGGGTCGGCGATGTTAGGGCAGCAGATTAGGGGTACATAGGGATAACGTAGGTTGCGGCGGTTTACGGAGCGGCAGATTAGGGGTTTAAAAAAATATGGAGGGGTCAGCGATAGCGGGGGCGGCAGATTAGGGGTTAATAAGTGTAAGGTTAGGGGTGTTTAGACTCGGGGTACATGTTAGAGTGTTAGGTGCAGACGTAGGAAGTGTTTCCCCATAGGAAACAATGGGGCTGCGTTAGGAGCTGAACGCTGCTTTTTTGCAGGTGTTAGGTTTTTTTTCAGCTCAAACAGCCCCATTGTTTCCTATGGGGGAATCGTGCACGAGCACGTTTTTGAGGCCGGCCGCGTCCGTAAGCAACTCTGGTATCGAGAGTTGCATTTGAGGTAAAAATGCTCTACGCTCCTTTTTTGGAGCCTAACGCAGCATTTGATTAAACTCTCGATACCAGAGTTAAATTTATGGTGCGGCCAGAAAAAAGCCCGCGGAGCGTTAGCAGCCCTTTTACCGCCGAACTCCAAATCTAGGCCATATATAGGAGTCAAAAGTTACAGGAAGCGCTCAGACACTGCACTCGATGCGGCAAAAGGTTACCAGGAACCCTGCAGTGGCCTTCACGTAGAGAGTCACACCCCCTCCAATGCGTCGTAATGACGTCACTGCTTCACCCAACTGGTGCGAGGACAGGAACGTTCCACCTGCGCTCCAAATTCAATCAACTATGTTAGTAGTCAGCGCACCCAGGTAGGTAAAAGAATAGAAAGATAATATTTGATCCGACTTGTTTATTGTAACAAATCACATTGCATTACAAATGTTTAGGGCATCAAAAATAATACGGTTGGCAGCTCAGGTCAGATTAGGAAAAAAACAAACAAAAAGGTCAGACGCGTTTCTTAGTGCATTAAGCACATAATATGCATTAGCTCCTTAGCTCCTCAGTGACCATTAGTGTGTACCCATAATTCCTGAGTTTATATGCACAGGTAAACACCTCCTAAGTGATTGCCTAGCCAATTAAATGTAAGCAAAACAGGGCAAATATGGAGAAACTGCACATATAGGAATAATTAGGTACACACTAGGGGGATTGTTAGAAATAACACGCTCAGTATACTGCAAACCCAAAAAGTCAAATAAAAAAACTTAATATTAATATATATTATTTGACATCCATAATATACTGAAAACGTTTGGGATACGCAGTATGCACATGTGTGTGATTGTTTCTAAAAAACAACAATTAAAGACACATTTCTTTAGATGCAGAATGTGATGAACAATTTAAAGGTACAGTGATAAACAATGTCAAAAATAAAAATAAAATTTTTTGTTTGTTGAAAAACAGTTATGAAGAAAAAAATGATAATGAATAAAAATAAAAATAAAAATTCAAATGAGGCTTACTATTGATCCACATAAAGCTTAACATCCCACTCTGAGTTAAGACCAGTTGGCATTCGAGTATCCAATTGAAAGATCAAAAAAACCTCTCTTTTACTGAGGGTTATCCCTCTATTACCCCCTCTGGGGTGTCTCGGGATACATTGGATGCCCTGGAATGTCAAGAGGGAAATGTCAGAGTTGTGACATTTTTTGAAATGTAAAGATATTGGGGTAGTGGACTCAGGGTCCTCTATAGAGCGTAAATGCTCAAGAAAGCGATCTTTCAAGGCACGTGTGGTTTGACCTACATATTGCCTAGAACAACCCTTGCATGTTAAAAGATAGATAACATAGCAAGAGTTACAAGTCATGTGTTCCCGAATTTGAAAACTCTTATCATTAGCAGAAGATACAAAGCTTGTCCCAAAAGAAGCATGAGAACAAGATTTGCACCTCCTGCTCCCACATTTGAAAAACCCTGGCTTAATTGAAAGCCAATTCTGTGTATGTGGTGTCCGTGGCAACATGGAGGGAGAGAGAATATTCCCTAAAGTAAGTGATTTTCGTGACACAAAGCATGTGCCATCTCTCACAATGCTCTTAAGACTCTCATCAGTATCTAAAATTGGTAATGCTCTCCTTATTATATCACAGATTTGCCCAAATTCAACACTGTATGTAGTGATGAACTTGAGTTTGTTGAAACCACTCATTTTAGTAGATCTGTGTGACTGGAAAAAAGTTTTCCTGTCAAACTGATCTACTTCCTGTTTGGTCCGTTCAAGAAGGTCCTTAGAATAGCCTCTCTCAATAAGTCTGGCTGTTAGTTCTGCAGAAAATTTGGAATAAGTCTCATGGTTACTACAGTTACGTTTAACCCTGATATATTGGGACTTGGGTATGGAATTTATTGTATGTCTGGGATGACAAGACCGGGCATTCAAAATAGTGTTTCCTGCACTAGATTTACGGAACAATTGTGTTTCTATAGTGGAGGTATGCAAATTAGCACATAACTCGATGTCAAGAAATGAAATCGAAGATGTGTTTACCTCCATAGTGAATTTAAGATTCAACAAATTGTCCTGAAGATAAATTTGAAACTGTTCAAGAAGATCAATTGGGCCCTTCCAGATAAGAAGGATGTCGTCAATGTACCGACCATAATATTGAATGAATTGTCTGAAGGGGTTTCTATCTCCATAGACGTGGGACAGCTCCCACCAACCCATGTAAAGGTTGGCATAGGAGGGGGCAAATTTGGCCCCCATAGCCGTCCCACGCCTCTGGAGATAGAACTCCCCCTCAAACAAGAAAAAATTGTGTGTCAACAAATATTCCACAGAAGTCTTGATAAACAGTTTCAAATTTTCCTCATATTTTGAATAGGTATTCAAAAAAAATTCAATTGCTTGTATGCCCTGTTGATGTGGTATACAAGTATACAGTGAGCACACGTCAATGGTGACAAAAGTAAATTCTTTATGCCATTCAATGGTTTCAACCTGGCTAATAACATCTGACGTGTCCTTAATGTAACTTGTGAGGTTTAATACAAATGGTTGAAGATAACCGTCAATGAGTTCCGAAAGGGGTTCATTGAGGGATCCAATCCCTGCCACTATGGGTCTCCCTGGGGGGTTGGTGCCATGCTTATGGACCTTCGGCAAATAGTGAAAAATGGCCATGACCGGATGCTCAGTGTATAGAAAGTCAAAGTTAGATTGTTTAATAATTCCCTCATTTAATGCTGTAACCAATATGTTACGTAACTCAGATTTATAAAAGAAAATGGGATTAAATTTGAGCTTTTCATACACTGTAGTATCCAACAATTGTCTATACGCCTCAATTAAATATGCCTGCCTGTCCAAAACAACAACCTTACCCCCTTTATCAGAGTTACGTATGACTAACTTAGAGTTAGCCTGTAATTGCTTAATTGCAAAATGTTGTGCCTTAGACAAATTATCTTTATAGGGATTAAGAGCCCTACCAGACAATTTCTTTAACTCTAGTTCAACAGTTTTTTGGAAAACTTCAATGGCACTAGATCGTGCCTGGACAGGATAAAATTTAGATTTTCTCTTGAGCCTGGTGATGTCCTGTACATCACCAGATGCCAGAACATCAGAGAAATCCAAATTCTCTCTATCTAGTGCCAAAAGATCTAATGCTGAACATTCATCTGAAAAATCAAAACCAAATTTTCTTTGAACATGTTTTTCCCCCACTTCCATACTCTGACTAGTTGAGCCCAAAAAATGCTTTTTGAGGACAATAGATCTAACAAATCTATTTAGATCAACTATTGTGTCAAATAGTTTAAAGTGTGCCGTGGGGGAAAAACCAAGACCTAAGGATAGTACCTCTATCTGTGGTTTAGTGAGTACTGTGGAGGAAAGGTTAATAACATTATCAGTGTCTAAGCATATTTCTGTGATGGATTGGCCTTCCTCCTCTGTGGGTATCGACGAGACTTCGGTGTTAATGTCTCTGAGTCTTGGTGTTGATCTGCGCGACCCTCCTCGGCCCCCTCTGCGTACTTTTTTCTGCGTACATAGGGCTTCTGTGGGCGCTGCCCGTTTTTTGGCTGTGAAAGAGTGGGTGTCACAACATCAGTGCCAAGGGAAAAGGATCCACTTGCTGCAGTAGACTCTTTTATTGAACTTGTGGTCTCAGGATCAGAAGAGTCATAATCATACTCCGTGTCAGTGTCTGCAAATCTTACTTGCTTATTATCTGCATTTGTATTTCTGGAGTTTCTCCTATACCGTCTCCTAGTATCTGACACGGTCCACTTGTAAACTTTGTTAAGTTCATAATCTTGCTTATCTCTGAGTATCTTTTGTTTCTTAAAGTGCCAGAGATCTTTTTTAAAATCAGTAATCACTTTATTAAGTTTGTTGTCATATTTTGTAAATTCAGGGTTTTCACTAAGTGGGCGCAAAAATGATTGCAATTTTAATTTTTCTGCAGTCAACTCCTGACGTAATGTCTTTTTAAATTCAATAATAAGATCAATTAGTGCCAGAGAACAGGTTGTCAAAACATGATTCCATTTTTCAATAAACACCTGATTGGTAACTTGGAAAGAAGGAAATTTCCTAATACGCAGCCCACGTGGTATACGCTTGGCTTTTTGGTACATCTGGAAACTCTTAATATCCAGTTCTATTCTGGTATCTCGTTTAAGCAAAGTATCCATCTTGAAAAACAGATTGTCCAAATTGGTATTAGCCTCCTGTTCCATAATATCAGTGTTAAACAGATCCTCACTGTCACTTATTTCATCAGCAAACTGCTGTAAAACATATCCCCCTGCTGCCATACCGTATACTTCAATAACAGATGCCTAACACTATGTAAATATCAATAATAAACTGTAATAATCTTCAGGGTGTATCTACGGCTTATATCACATGCAGTCAATAATAGTGCCTTGAAATCAAACTAGTGTCCGTGCAGCTTACCCTCCGATGCGGCGGAAAATCAACAATCAAAAGTTCCAGGAAGCGCTCAGACACTGCACTCGATGCGGCAAAAGGTTACCAGGAACCCTGCAGTGGCCTTCACGTAGAGAGTCACACCCCCTCCAATGCGTCGTAATGACGTCACTGCTTCACCCAACTGGTGCGAGGACAGGAACGTTCCACCTGCGCTCCAAATTCAATCAACTATGTTAGTAGTCAGCGCACCCAGGTAGGTAAAAGAATAGAAAGATAATATTTGATCCGACTTGTTTATTGTAACAAATCACATTGCATTACAAATGTTTAGGGCATCAAAAATAATACGGTTGGCAGCTCAGGTCAGATTAGGAAAAAAACAAACAAAAAGGTCAGACGCGTTTCTTAGTGCATTAAGCACATAATATGCATTAGCTCCTTAGCTCCTCAGTGACCATTAGTGTGTACCCATAATTCCTGAGTTTATATGCACAGGTAAACACCTCCTAAGTGATTGCCTAGCCAATTAAATGTAAGCAAAACAAGGCAATATGTAGGTCAAACCGCACGTGCCTTGAAAGATCGCTTTCTTGAGCATTTACGCTCTATAGAGGACCCTGAGTCCACTACCCCAATATCTTTACATTTCAAAAAATGTCACAACTCTGACATTTCCCTCTTGACATTCCAGGGCATCCAATGTATCCCGAGACACCCCAGAGGGGGTAATAGAGGGATAACCCTCAGTAAAAGAGAGGTTTTTTGGATCTTTCAATTGGATACTCGAATGCCAACTGGTCTTAACTCAGAGTGGGATGTTAAGCTTTATGTGGATCAATAGTAAGCCTCATTTGAATTTTTATTTTTATTTTTATTCATTATCATTTTTTTCTTCATAACTGTTTTTCAACAAACAAAAAATTTTATTTTTATTTTTGACATTGTTTATCACTGTACCTTTAAATTGTTCATCACATTCTGCATCTAAAGAAATGTGTCTTTAATTGTTGTTTTTTAGAAACAATCACACACATGTGCATACTGCGTATCCCAAACGTTTTCAGTATATTATGGATGTCAAATAATATATATTAATATTAAGTTTTTTTATTTGACTTTTTGGGTTTGCAGTATACTGAGCGTGTTATTTCTAACAATCCCCCTAGTGTGTACCTAATTATTCCTATATGTGCAGTTTCTCCATATTTGCCCTGTTTTGCTTACATTTAATTGGCTAGGCAATCACTTAGGAGGTGTTTACCTGTGCATATAAACTCAGGAATTATGGGTACACACTAATGGTCACTGAGGAGCTAAGGAGCTAATGCATATTATGTGCTTAATGCACTAAGAAACGCGTCTGACCTTTTTGTTTGTTTTTTTCCTAATCTGACCTGAGCTGCCAACCGTATTATTTTTGATGCCCTAAACATTTGTAATGCAATGTGATTTGTTACAATAAACAAGTCGGATCAAATATTATCTTTCTATTCTTTTACCTACCTGGGTGCGCTGACTACTAACATATATAGGAGTCGCAGTGAGAATTATGTCCCACCAGTTCCTATTACTTTAAAGCCACCAAATGCTTCTCTTTTTGAACTGAAGGGACTGATTTGGTCTAGGCTACACCCCAGCACCAAGTAGCACTCAGAGGCACTACTTAAAAAATAATAAACACTTGATTGAAGAATCTGTACTAACACCTCACTTTGCCATCTCCTATCTTACTAACACAGGCAAAGAGAATGACTGGGGTGGGAGGAGCTATATATACAGCTCTGCTGTGGTGCTCTTTGCCGCCTCCTGCTGACCAGGAGGTGAATATCCCATAAGTAAGGATGAAATCCGTGGACTCGTCGTATCTTGTAAAAGAAAAAACACACCCCCTAATCTAACACTAAACTACCAATAGCCCTTAAAAGGGCCTTGTGTAGGGCATTGCCCTAAATTTAACAACTCTTTTACATTATTTTGGATAATTTTCGTTTATTTTTTTCTGTAATCTTTGCGTTGTGGGGGGTTGGTGGTTTAGGGGTTAATTAGGTCATTTGCGTTGTGGGGGATGGCGGATTAGGGGTTAATACATTTATTAGGTACTTTGCAATGTGGGGGTTGGCGGATTAGGGGTTAATAGTTGAAATAAATAGATTACGTTGTGGGGGATGGCGGTTTAGCGGTTAATACATTTTTTTTATTTGTTGCAATGTGGGGGGATGGCGGATATAGGGGTTTTGACGTTTCAGGTTTATTTTTTGGAGGTGGGTGAGATTTTTATGGTTGCTCAAAAAAAAATGTTTTTGACTTAGGTGCCGGTAGTTCATAAATTGCCGTAAGTCACTGGCGACTCCAGAAATGGGTATTTCCTCACATTTCTGAACCTCACCAGTTTATCCAATTTACGGTACGTATATGTGATTCACCAGATGTGCAAGGTGAATTTACGGGCAGCGTAGGTTTCAGCAGTTGTGCTGAAACCTACTACATATATGTAATATAGCCCCTGGTATCTAACTGCAGAGTTTGTGTATGGTTTTGCCCCTAGTGTGAGAAGGCAGAGACAGTGATATGGATATCACAATATCTTCACATAACATTGTACTTCATGGGTTTCTGAGGCCTAGATGAAAAATGGCAGAAATAGCAGGGGGTGTTTGCTTTATAGCTAAAATATGCCCAACTTCATCCAGTCCTTACTTTAATGTCAGGACCTACTGAGCACCCCAACAACCATTTAAAATCTATACTTGTCTCACACAACTCTTAATGGTACAGTAGCTCTAGCGCCTAAATTACTGCAAGCCTGTAGTACCCTCCTTCCCTTCCTATACTAGGTAATAGCAGATGTAATTGGGCTCAGAAGTAACACCCAATGAGTGGCATTTTTTTTTAAGAACATAAATCCTCACCTTCTGCTCAGATGCTAGAACTTAAAGGGACAGTCGACACCAGAATTGTTGTTGTTTAAAAAGATAGATAATCCCATTCCCTTTATTACCCATTCCCCAGTTTTGCATAACCAACACAGTTATAATAATACATGTTTTACCTCTGTGATTACCTTGTATCTAAGCCTCTGCAAACTGCCCCCTTAGTTCAGTTTTTTTGACAGACTTGCATTTTAGCCAATCAGTGCTGACTCCAAGGCAACTCCACATGAGTGAGCACAGTGTTATCTATATGACACGCATGAACTAACGCCCTCTAGTGGTGAAAAACTGTTAAAATGCATTCAGATTAGAGGCGGCCTTCAAGGTCTAAGAAATTAGCATATGAGCCTACCTAGGTTTAGCTTTCAACTAAGAATACCAAGAGAACAAAGAAAAATTGGTGATAAAAGTAAATTGGAAAGTTGTTTAATATGACATGCCATATCTGAATCATGAAAGTTTGTTTTGAACTTGACTGTCCCTTTAACTATAAAAATTGCTATAAGGTATAGAAAAGCATACTTAGGTAGGTTCAGGTGCTGGGAATTAGCATCTGAAAAGTGGCTACACATATAGTATATGCCTCTTGTCATTGGCTTACCGATGTGTTCAGCTAGCTCCCAGTAGTATTGCTTCTCCTTCAACAACGTATACAAAGAAAATTAAGCAAAATTGATAACAAGTAAATTAAAAGTTGTTAAAAATATTAATATATATGCTCTATCCGAATTATAAAATAAAAATAAAAATTGGGTTTCATATCCCTTTAAGCAGATGGCCATTATAGTACAAAACTTTCAAACTCTAATTTATTAGAGCATTTCATTTTTTGACCAACCCTGCCCCTCTGTGATTAAATCCTACAAAGGGGTTAAACATAGTAAATGTACCGCTTGACACCAGCAGTGCTAATCACACAACACAGCTGTGAAACTATTGCTGCTGATTGATCTTTTTTCATTAGAGCAATTTTAAGAAGAAACACGGCACCTCTGTGTTTTTAACCCCTGCAAAAAGGGTTAAACTCATATTAGAAGTACCTCTCAGGCCCAGTAGAGTACTTTAATGGCTTTTTAAGTTTGTAAGCTTTAATAAATAATTAATTGTAGTATCACCTAGTAGTAGACTTTGGCATTTCTAATTACTTATTTTTTTAATTGAAAAAAATGTAAAATACAATTGATTTCCATTAGTGCAGTAATACTACACTAAAGTAAAGCTAATAAGTGAATTCATTGTTAACAGACAAAACAAAACCAATTAGTTTGTTTAAGTAAAGAAAACAAACTTTATAGTATAGCTCAAAATAATGTTATTCTGCACATATACATTTGTATATTAAAGTAAATTAAATAAAGAAATAAATGAAAATAATATTATATACTCTAAGGGCTCCATGTACGAAGCAGCGTAAGCTGCTCCGGAGCCTTTGCGGGGCAGGTTCGCATATGCGAGCCTGCTTCCCGCAATGTAAGAAGCAGCGGTCATTAGACCGCTGCTTCCTACACCCTACGCCACCTCTTAGGTGGCGAAGCAAAATCACCGAGAGCTCGCTCGCTCTCGGTGATTGACAGCCCCTTCAGTCGCGTGATTGGTCGCGCGACTGAAGGGGCGGGCATTACACACTCCGCTGAGTGTGTAATGATACATACGGGCAGCGGATCTATTGATCCGCTTGCCCGTGTGTAGCGGAGGCGGGCGGACAGCGTCGCGAGTTAAGAAGCTGTCCGCCCGCCTCTTAGTACATGGAGCCCTAAGTCTCTGTGTGTGGAAGTAACACTTTCCACACACAAAATCTGGATTTTAATAAAATATTTAATTTTTGTAATTAATGCAAAATAAAATAATTAATATAAATAAAATATTACATATATATATATTTAATATAAAATAAAACGTGTGGTAAAAAGAGTAAGAAATCTTATAGAGTACAAGTAAACTAAAACTTAATTCTTTTAGAATAGTGTAGAATGAGCTAGTATGCATGTGTGTGTGTGTGTGTGTGTGTGTTTTACTGTCCAAAAACCCTAATCTTTATCCTTAACCCTTTACTAATCAAAACCCTCAACTGAATCCTAACAATAAACAACTATATTATTATTTTTTTCTCATAAAAGTTTAAAAAGTAAAAGTGCACCAAACCATACACCTACACTGGTGCATAGCATGGCACATATATCTTTCAGCAATTATTTCTTCTTTTTATATATACATATATGTACAGGAAGAAGCCCACAAACCAAGGGAATAGCCACATTAAAGCACAAGCCTTCTTTTTCCTTAAAGAGACAGTCTAGGCCAAAATAAACTTTTATGATTCAGATAGAGCATGTAATTTTAAACAATTTTCCAATTTACTTTTATCACCAATTTTGCTTGGTTCTCTTGGTATTCTTAGTTGAAAGCTTAACCTGGGAAGTTCATATGCTAATTTCTTAGACCTTGAAGTCCACCTCTTTTCAGAATGCATTGTAACAGTTTTTCACCACTAGAGGGTGTTAGTTCACGTATTTCATATAGATAACACTGTGCTCGTGCACGTGAAGTAATCTGGGAGCAGGCACTGATTTGCTAAACTGCAAGTCTGTCAAAAGAACTGAAATAAGGGGGCAGTCTGCAGACGCTTAGATACAAGGTAATCACAGAGGTAAAACATATATTAATATAACTGTGTTGGTTATGCAAAACAGGGGAATGGGTAATAAAGGTATTTTCTATCTTTTAAAACAATAAAAATTCTGGTATAGACTGTCCCTTTAACATGTAGCACAGCACACAAACTCTGCAGCAGCTACAACTACATTGATGGCAGCCACTAGTAAGGCCAATGGAGCAAGCCTCCACCATTGCCATTAGAGGTCATATGGGTCCACAGGCTGGGAAGAGCAGCAGACCTAGCACACCACCATCAAAAAACATCTTCTTTTTCTTACACAGCCACTGGCACAGATGCAAACTAGTGAAACAACTGGACATCAGTTGTAATTGTTTGGGTAACAACCTGGGCTCAGTGTTTCATGCTAACTGTTCATGGCTGACCCAACTAAAAGTAGCAGCACAAGTACTAGCAGCATTGCTACTGTAATTATAACACTGGAGATGTTTAAAGCATCAATTCCACCAAACTGCAGCCTCCAGTGCTATAGTCAGCAGCAGCCCCTTCTTTTTCCATAGTACGTTCCATGATCAAGCGGTAATTAGGGCTGTTGCAAGTCTTGAGGCAAAAATGTCCAGCACCAGCTGCAGTAGACCTGAGTTACTGGAAAAGGAGACTAGCCTAAAGTTTATTCCACTTTCAAAATTAGTCGTCGATGCCAGTCTAACTCTCACCTCTGCATATATATGCAAGGACCTTGTATTTGCCATATATGAGGAGGAAATAGAGTAGGCTGCATTAGTAGTCTTTCTGGGGCCATGCCAAGTCTACAACACCAAGTTGTCATCCCAGATAGAGTTTCATATTCTGCAAGCTCTAGGCCTAGTGGTCCTGCTACTACCTCTAACAGTGCCTCCACCACAATAACCAGTAGGAGGAGCAGCGTAGGCACTGCAAAGCAGAGATGCAGCAGCCCCTTTACTTTAAGGCAAGCAGCAGCTGGTTTAAAGGGACAGTCAAGTCCAAAAAAACTTTCATGTTTCAAATAGGGCATGTCATTTTAAACAACTTTCCAATTTACTTTTATTACCAATTTTGCTTTGTTCTCTTGGTATTCTTAGTTGAAAGCTAAACCTAGGAGGTTCATATGCTAATTTCTTAGACCTTGAAAGCCGCCTCTAATCTTAATGCATTTTGATAATTATTCACCACTAGAGGGCATTAGTTCACGTGTTTCGTATAGATAACATTGAGCTCATGCACGTGAATTTACCATGGAGACAGTTCTAATTGATTGGCTAAAATGCAAATCTGTCAAAAGAACTGAAATAAGGGGGCAGTCTGCTGAGGCTTAGGTACAAGGTAATTACAGAGCTAAAACGTGTATAATTATAACTGTGTTAGTTATGCAAAACTAGGGAATCCTATATAATAAAAGTCCAGGTATGTTTGTCAGATACAGTAATGCGCAGTAGAGACTGCAGAGGACAAACATACCTGGCCTTGAGCAGCAGAGGAGTGCGCACTGCAGAAGCTGCCTGGTGGGGTGTGGCCGGGCGTGCCGTGATGGGGTGTGGCCTCACGGGAGCGTGCATGAAGGGGCGTGGCTGATGGGAGAGAGGTGGGAGTGACCAAAAGAGGTGGGAGAGACCAAAAGAGAGGAGGGAAAGAGAGAAAGCGAGCAAAATAAAGGGGTGAGAGAGCAAAAGAGGGGAGAGAGAGCAAAAGAGAGGAGGAATAGAGAGAGCAAAAGAGGGAGGAGAGAGAGAGAGCAAAAGAGGGGGAGAGAGAAAAAAAGAGGGGGGGAGTGCAAAAGAGAGGGGGAGAGAGAGAGCAAAAGAGAGGGGAGAGAGCAAAAGAGGGGGGAGAGAGCAAAAGAGGGGGAGAGAGAAAGTTAAAGAGGGGGGAGAGAGACAGCAATAGAGGGGGAGAGAGAGAGCAAAATAGTGCAGAGAGAGAGCAAAAGAAAGTGGGAGAGAGAGCAAAAGAGAGGGGGAGAGAGAGAGCAAAAGAGAGGAGAGAGAGCAAAAGAGGGGGGAGAGAGCAAAAGAGGGGAGAGAGAGAGGGCAAAAGAGGGGGAGAGAGAGAGCAAAAGAGGGGAGAGAGAGAGCAAAAGAGAGGGGGAGAGAGAGCAAAAGAGAGGGGAAGAGAGAGAGAGCAAAAGAGGGGGAGAGAGAGAGCAAAAGAGGCGAGAGAGAGCGCAAAAGAAGGGGGGAGAGAGAGAGAGCACAAAAGAGGGGGAGAGAGAGAGAGCACAAAAGAGGGGGAGATAGAGCTCAAAAGAGAGGGGGGAGAGAGAGAGCGCAAAAGAGAGGGAGAGAGAGAGCTCAAAAGAGAGGGGGAGAGAGATAGAGCGCTCAAAAGAGAGGGGGAGAGAGCGCAAAAGAGAAGGGGGAGAGAGAGCACAAAAGAGGGAGAGAGAGCGCAAAAGAGAGGGGGAGAGAGCACAAAAGAGAGGGGGAGAGAGAGAAAAAGAGAGGGGGGGAGAGAGAGGCGCATCTTCCTATTTTTGACAGCATACTGGTGATAACCAAATAATTTATATGTGGAGGTGACTAATGCTGTTAGTTTCAATACTTTTGAGGGAAGGGCTGTCAATGAAGCAGGAAGACAACAACTGAGTTTACAGTTCTTTCCTGCTCTACACTGAGGTTATACATTGACAGCATACCCAAGCCCATAAACTGTTATCCCTCCAGAAAATGCTGGTACAATGGTTTGGAGAGTAGGCTAGGACCAATTTTAAAACAGTGTTTTGTGGTGACCCACAGAGCTGCTAACATGGTCATAGCCATCAGAGTTTTTGGTGTTCACCATATGGTGCACAGTTTGTGGTAAAGGCTTTTCTCCCAACATCATTGAACAGTGCCATAACATTTCTGGACATTTCCACTGCAGGGTTAAGGATAAGCAGATGCTGAGGAAGAATAATAGAGAACAGGTTTGTCCCAAAACCAACAATGCCAAAATATGGTGACATGATGAAACTCTCCTTTGAAGATGCTAGAGCAGATCCATAAACAGCAAAGAGCACTACATTCCATGTCTTTCAGAGCAGAACATTGGGTAGGAATGGACAACTATTGGACAGGTAGTGACAATCCTCAAGCCATTCTGTAAAATCATTGAAAACACAGTGAAGTGACTGCAAGCTTGAGCCAGTTAGAACCACTATTTATTTAACTGATCAACAAACTTAACAGTTTCATTGATGGCCATGAGGTTCTATCACGGGCCATATGCTACTCTAAAATGTAGAATTTTTTAAGAGCTTAGAGCTCAAGCGATATCCAATATGAATTTTACTTGTTATTATCCCCTTCTCTACTGGGGATTTCAGAAAAAAACTTTCCCAAAGTACCAGAGATTTTTTAGCATTTTTGCTCTTACTCTGATTAAATAGAAATAGAGTCTCTGTTTTTTTTATTAACCTATGAAAACTATATATATTTTTAAAGTAGACAATCAAAGGTGATGCCACTATTTAGCTCCCAGATATGATCAATTTTTTTTAAAATATATTTCTGTAGTATAGATCCCTCCTCACCCTCCCACCTCCCTGACTCCCCCAAACAGGTCTCTAGACTTCTCACTGATCCTGCCATGTTTGTTACTGGAAGCCAGGCTGCCTTTAACAAATTATTCTTATTTATTTTTATTTTATTTGTATTATATTTATTTTTATTTTATATGTATTACATTCGTTTTTATTTTATTTGTATTATATTTGTTTTTTTCTGTATTGTAGGGACTCCCTCACTTTCCCTTTTCCAATATCACTTTTTCTGTAGTGTAGGGTCTCCCCTCCAGCCAATATTTTAGAGACTCATCCATTCCTTCATAACCTTTTGCCATAGTGTAGTTTTATTTGCTAAAAAAGGCTTATTTTAAAATACCTTTATTCAAACTTGATTGTTATGTCCTTTGAAAGGGATATGAAACACAAATAATTTATTTTGTGATTCAGACAGAGCATACCATTTAAAAAACAAGTGTGTCCAATTTACTTATATTATCAAATTTGCTTAGTTTGCTTGATATTCTGTGTTGAAGGGATTCCTAGGTAGGCATATGGAGCACTACGTTGCAGGTAATAGTGCTGTTCTCTAGTGTTCTTGCAAATGGATAACATTTGTGCAAAACTGCTGCCATACAGCAATCCAGAAATGGGCCAGCCCCTAAGCATTGCATCCCTGCTTTTCAGAAGATTGTTTAAATTAACATGCTCATTTTGAATGAAACATTTTGGGTTTCATATCCCTTTAAGCACTGGAATTTATCTATAAGCATCATGATTACATATTGTACCGGTGATATCATGTCATATGATTGAAGTGTAAATGTTTAAAATATTATAAGCCTGAAAAGAATTATTGAAATAAAAAAACAGAATTCTTCATCTGTACATTTTGTTGAGCAAGTATGTTCCTTCTAAAGTGTTACAAAATGTATATTCTACAATAGTTTTAGACTAAGCTACTCTATATCCTTAAGCTGTCAAAACTGAAGATGTGTTAGCAAGGGCATTTTATTTTCACTTCAAGGGTATCTATAAACACGTTTAATAGCTCATTTTGTACAAGCTAGTAATTTTATATTGGCATTTTAGAAGTCTTGAAAATGCTGATAAAATATAACAACACAGTAACATTATATGAGGTAGTGCTTAGTCAGTAGGATACTATAAGTTGGAAAATCTTACCAATTATTATTAGAGACACAAGCATTTTTCTTTAAAACATTATCGTGCCTTCATTAAAGTTTCTAAATAATAATACATATTTCCAAATTATTAATTTTTTTATTTATTTATTTTTATTATACTTTTTATTGAGGTTTGATAGGTAACATGACATATATGTAAATACTTAGACATGTGCGATTCGTTTCGGATCGATTCGAAAATTCGGCTGAATTTCTTAAATTCGGAGATTCGGATCGATTCGAATTTTCGAATTGAAATAGTGCCGAATCTACCGAATAAATCCGAATTAGTTCGGATTTATTCGGTAGATTTGGATGGCCATGGATTACACTAGTATTGTACAGTATATTAGGTTATATCACTCTGCTATGGGTTACACCTAATATAAAGTACATAATACTAGTCTAATACACAGCATATCCCACCTAACACATACCGAAATTCCGAATTTCCGAACCGAATTTATTCGAATCCGAATGAATCCGAAACAAATTCATTTTAATTTTTCCGAATACGAATCAATCCGAAATTTGAAAAAATCCGAATCGATCCGAACCGAATTTTTCAATCATGCACAAGTCTAGTAATACTTCAAAAAGCATACATAAAATGAATACTATCCGTCACATTAATACAGATATACAGTCAGATCTGTTAAATCACAGATAAGTTCCAACAGGCAAAAGATAAACCTCACATTTTTCTAGTAGTTTGAGAGATGAGAAGGTTCTCCTTGATTCTTAGAGGCCTCTCTTGGACCTCAGCATACTAGTATCAGATTGTGTAAGTAGGAGAGCCAATCAAATGATGCTGAAACAGTGTTAGGTAAAATATATATAATCAAATAATTAAACCTGTAGAAGGTACTAATATTCCATTGTCCTGTAACCATAAATTGGATAAAGGAAATATGTTCAACATATATGTATATACAAATTAATATATTGGTAACCTCTATGCCACATGTTCAGCATATAAAACCAGTACAAGAATATAAATAGAACAAGGTGGAATAACCAATCTTAAAATGTCCTACAGTTATTATAAGTAAACATGCAGATAGTAATATTAATAATATATTTGTTATCAAAGTTATTCAGTGCCTGTATATATGAAGTAGACAAGAGGAAGAGATCTATTACAACTCAACTAATATTAGGTGAGGTGAGATTGAAATGGTCTAAATGAATGGGATTCTCAAAACCCTATGCCACTCGTGGCCCTTGGGTTGGCACAAGACTCTAAGATTTCTTAGACACCTTTTCAAAGACCTGTGTTCTTTGCTATAGTTGTATTAAAATTTATTATTATATATCCTTTTTCTGATCTGAATCAGAAGTATAACTGCAGGAACTAAAGAAAGGTAAATTAATTGCGGAACATAAGGGAAACCATAAATTAGCCTCTGGTTATGAATAAGGCGACCAGAGTACTTTGAGATGGGGGGGGGGGGTGGAAAATATGGAGCCAACCGGGTTAAAATTTGGAAACTATGGCATAAGTAAATCAGAGTTTTAGAAACATCTCAGATATTATCTATATATATGTGATATATCAATTACAGACTAAACCTAAATCTTTGACTATAAGGGTCAAAATTGAACTAATAGGATCAATAATATGCCTCTTCTGTATGGGAAGATAAAGATATAGTCATTCACACCAGCTGCTGGCAATCGGACCACCGATCAATTCAAAATGCACATAGCCTTCGCTTATAGTGGACCAGCAGATTATATTAAATAGGCAGTATTTGGCACAAACTGTATGGTGCAGATACTATCTATACAAATATGATATAGCAGCTCCATGCTTAACCACAAACACTATCCATGAGGGCAAATATATTGGAACATTAGGATGTTAAAATATATATAGGTATATAAGGTGAAAATAACAGAAATAGCATTCTTTAAGAAATGAGAAAGTATAAATAGCAGACCTCTATAGTATCTAAATAATGACCTTTTGAGGGAGACAGCTGAATCTAACTCACAGGACAATATTATATATACGGTAGTGGTAAAGAATATATATTATATTTGTAAGTGGGTAGTTCCTGGTAGTTGTCTGCCTAACCTCCCTTAGCTACTTGAATGATAATGTTAATGCCCATTGAGTTGGAAAGATAGTCTGAACTTAATGATTCACTAACTTCACAAGATAATGATTCCTATTAGATGAGAGCTAACCTGTTTAACATATTATGGGGATATAATTCTAAATACACACAGAGAGAAGCACACTCACAGGAACGAACAACTGGCTCAATACTATTTTTAGCCTGTTCTATGGCGATTTACCACCTGGGTGCAGCTTCTTTTAGCCCAGTAATGCTTTTCACAGAGAAGAACTTTCCTGTAGTATATCAGTCTGATCCCGCCTATTACTGTCAGTCCAGCGCCGAAATACCAGGCAATTCCTCTCTGAACAAGGAACACAGCAACCCCAGACGATCGTTTCGGCCTTCATTGGGCCTCGTCAGTGAGGTGTAGCCATATTCCTCTAAGCACACTGAGCAAGGAGTCCACGTTTGGTTTCCCCTTTTTCCCATAGGGAGACTAAATACACACAGAGAGAAGCACACTCACAGGAATGAACAACTGGCTCAATACTATTGTTAGCCTGTTCTATGGCGATTTACCACCTGGGTGCAGCTTCTTTTAGCCCAGTAATGCTTTTCACAGAGAAGAACTTTCCTGTAGTATATAAGTCTGATCCCGCCTATTAGGGTCAGTCCAGCGCCAAAATACCAGGCAATTCCTCTCTGAACAAGGAACACAGCAACCCCAGACGATCGTTTCGGCCTTCATTGGGCCTCGTCAGTGAGGTGTAGCCATATTCCTCTAAGCACACTGAACTGTTTGTGCAATGCCACCCCCTGCAGATTCGTGGCCAATTGGCCGCTAGCAGGGGGTGTCAATCAACCCGATTGTATAGGATTGGGCGGATTGCAGACCGCAGCCTCAGAGGCAGCGGACCAGTTATGGAGCAGTGGTCTTTAGACCGCTGCTTCATAACTGCTGTTTCCGGCGAGCCTTTAGGCTCACGCAGAAACAGGGTCATCAAGGGCCATTCAGCCCTTGATAATTCGGCCCAAGGATCTTTACAACAGAGGACACAAACAGGAAATCATAACAAATCTCAAAATGTATTACTCACCTCATTATCAATACTCTGAACAATGGTAGTTCCCAAAAAGCAAAAATAAAATAAAGATTAAAAAGAAATGCTCTCGTGTTATGGAGCATTGTGACATTCATGTCTATTTAATGAATACATAAATCCACCCTTTTTTTTCTACAATACAATATTTAAAAATATATGTGTGTTTACATGTATGAGATATTTGCTATAATGTTTTACTTTTATGTACAACTTCCTGCAAATAATTCAATCTACTTATCAACCTTCTGGAAAAGGGGGAAAAAAAACTATTAAAAATAAACGTTATTATTATTATTATTATCATCAGGTATTTGTAGAGCGCTAACAGGTTCCACAGCGCTATGAACATAGGTGGTATATAAAAATGATTACAGGGATCGAATGATTAGAGGGTCCTGCCAAGAGTTGCACTGTTGTAGTCGGCTCTTATGAAGGTGAACTACAAACAGCTGGGCTCATAGGCTTACATGCTATGGGGTTTAAGGGGATAGCAGTGGAGATAGGAAAGTTAGTGTAGGTTGTAAGCATCCCTGAATAGTAGAGTCTTCAGGGAACACTTTATGCTTTTAAAACTAGGGGAGAGTCTTCTGGAGCGAGGCAGAGAGTTCCATAAGATGGGAGCCAGTCTGGAAAAATCTTGTAAACGGGAATGCGAGGAGGTAACAAGAGAGGAGGAAGTAGGAGATCATGAGCGGAGCGAAGGGGTCGGGAGGGAGAGTATCTGGAGATGTAGGGGGGAGCAATGCAATTGAGGGCTTTATAAATTAGAGTGAGAATGTTGTGTTTAATCCTGGAGGCAAGAGGAAGCCAGTGAAGGGATTGGCAGAGAGGTGCGGCAGATGAAGAGCGACGTGCAAGGAAGATGGGCCAGGCAGAGGCATTCATTATGGATTGTAAAGGAGCTAGGCGGCAGCTCGGGAGACCAGAGAGTATGGAGTTGCAGTAATCGAGGCGGGAAAGGATGAGAGAGTGGATTAAAATCTTAGTTGTGTCTTGTGTAAGGAAATGTCTGATTTTAGCAATGTTTTTAAGGTGGAACTGGCAGGCTTTGGCCAAGGACTAAATGTGAGGAGGGAATGAAAGATCTGAGTCAAGTGTGACCCCATGTTAATTCTTGTTTAATAGACCAGCTTTCTCACAAAAACCTCAGTATAGAGTGTTTAATTATCTGGTTTGCAATACCAATATGGCTGAAAATGTCTATGGCATTTGTAATCGACAATAATTACAACAGTGTTTCCTAAACTTTTTTTTTTTGTTCTGATAGCCCTGGCTCATTTTTAAAGGGACATGAAAACATTTTTTTTTTTTCATTTTCTTTCCAAATTACTTCTGTTATTAAATGTGCTTCATTCTCTTGGTATCCTTTTTTAAAGGAGCAGCAATGCACTACAGGGGTGTGGCAGAACACATTAGGTGAGCCAATGACAAGAGGCATCAATGTGTCAGCCACAAATCTGTAGCTAGCTCCCTGTAGTGCATTGCTGCTCCAGAGTCTACCTAGGTAAGCATTTCAACAAAGGATGCCAAGAAAACAAAGCAAATTAGATAAAAGATGTACATTTAAACGTTTTTTTAACATAGCATGCTTAATATAAATAATAAAAGTTTGATTTCAACTTTACTGTCCCTTTATAAATAAGTAACCCCTAAAGAATATTTCCTAATTCACAATAAATGGTTAACAGGTCAAAATATTATTACATAGTAATATAGGTGGGGGAAAAAGACTAAATTCCTTCTAGTTCGACCTTTCACATATTCCTGTTACTACTATTGATTCAAATAAAGGCAAAAGAAATCCAAACTGAAGTATTTTCCAATTTTCCCTCAAAGGGAATTTTTTTTATTCTTCACTCTAAAGTGGCAATCAGATTTCTCCTACACTGTGAATACTAACTGTGTCATACCCCTGTATATGCTGCTTTGCTAAAAAAAATAAAAATCTTAAACTTTTTTTAAAAGCATCTACTGCATTTGCTAAAACAACTTTATTTGGCAGAACGTTCTATATTGCTAATTTCTTATATGGGTCCTGTATATATTTCTATAATATAATTATATCCCCATGGAAACTCCTTGTTTCCACTTTAAATAATTGAAACCTTTCCAAGCATATATTCAAAATGCAATTATTACATTCCCCTTATCAAGATGAATCAGGCCCAGAAATGCAAATATCCAGGTTTGGTGTTAAATGTGGTACAAATATAAGCTGCCGGTGCAGGCACAACCAACCAAGTGGTTGTTTTAAGGAGGAACTGCAAAGGGATCACTACCTTTTCTTTGGCTCTCGTACATGATTCAGAGTATACAACTTTCCAAATTATTTTATTAAATTTCTTTTTGTATCCTTTGCTGAAGAAGCAGCAATGCACTACTGGAAATCATATGTAGGCATATATGTGCAACCACCAATCAGTATCTTCTGAGCCTACCTAGGTAAACTTTTTAACAAAGGATACAAAGAGAATGAAACAAAGTAGATAATAGAAATACATTTGAAAGTTATTTAAAATTGGGTTCTCTGAAGTGGCTAAAAAATGTAATTGTTGGGTGGTCTGTGGTGTACATTCTTGAAATGTTTTTGAAGATGCTGCAGAATTAAATGCACAGAGTAATATTCCTGTATGTATAGTATAAATAGTATGCTAGTTTTATTACTTGCGATGGCAAATATGTTGGGCTAATAAATTATAAATTGATTTATTATTGATGTAGATTTCTATACTGTAATTATTGTTTTTATATTGTTTTATCTCAATATACAGACAAGAAACACACCTAAAATTGGTTTCTATTTAATGTGTTTCCAATGTATGGGAGATTGTTCCTTTAGGGTTTTTTGTATATGCAATAAGTGTGCTTGCTGATTGAAACAATCCTCAATCCATTGTTTTCCAAAAGATGCACATAAAATAGACCTCCTAATCTTATCTCTATGTATCGATTAAGGCCTTATTATCTAATCTTTAGCTGTACACAATGGCCAACACTTAGAAAAAGCCATTAAATGTGAAAATGGTGTTACTAATCTCTTCCACCCCAACTGGGAACTTGATTGCTGTTTCTTAGCTTTCAAAAGTTAATACTTAAGTATTCATATTTTCAGTATAGGTGGTAGTTTCAATAGGCAAAAGCAGATATTTTAAATTACAAGATAACGGTAGATGAGCTATATTTTTAAATAGTTTGATACAATCCAGCGTGTAAAATTGATCATTGGGAAAACATTGTAAGTTTTACCGACTTGTGCTATAAGGCCTTTACCACTGATTAGAAAGTTTTATTGATGAATAAAAAAAATAAAAGGAGCTTCTTTAAATGTCAGAATTAAAGTTCTTATTTTATTTTTGTAAATTTAAAGGAAGGACATAAAGAAAATAGAGGAAAACTAGTTGGACAGCCATCGATCTTGCTGTTCTTCGGCTTTTTACCAGCTTTATTGGTATACTGTCACCAAACATCCACACTATACTACACTGTTTTACCCCTATCCCGCTGCTCACGGACCCCGCCGCAACTAAATAAAGTTATTAACCCCTAAACCGCCGCTCCTGGAGCCCACTGCCACTCTAATAAACGTATTAACCCCTATCCTGCCGCTCCCGGAGCCCATAGCCACTCTAATAAACGTATTAACCCCTATCCTTCCGCTCCCGGAGCCCACCACCACTCTAATAAACGTATTAACCCCTATCCTGTCACTCCCGGAGCCCACCGCCACTCTAATAAACATATTAACCCCTATCCTGCCGCTCCCGGAGCCCACCGCCACCTACATTATGTTATTAACCCCTAATCTTCCGCCCCTACACCGCCGCCACCGACATTATACTTATTAGCTCCTAATCTGCCGTCCCCAACGTCGCCGCCACTATATTAAATTTATTAACCTAAACCTAACCCTAACACCCCTAACACCCCTAACTAAATACATATAAAATAAACCCTAAGATAGTTACAATATAACTAATAGTTACATTGTAGCTAGCTTAGGGTTTATTTTTATTTTACAGGCAAGTTTGTATTTATTTTAACTAGGTAGAAGAGTTATTAAATAGTTATTAACTATTTAATAACTACCTAGCTAAAATAAATACAAAAGTACCTGTAAAGTAAAACCTAACCTAAGTTCCAATAACACCTAACACTACACTATAATTAAATAAATTAACTAAATTAAATACAATTACCTAAATTAAATTAAATTAGCTAAAGTACAAAGAAAACCCACTAAATTACATAAAATAAAATAAAAATTACAGATATTTAAACGAATTACACAAAATCTAAAAGCCCTATCAAAATAAAAAAAGCCCCCCCCCAAAATAATAAAAACCCCTAGCCTAAATTAAACTACCAATAGCCCTTAAAAATGCCTTTTGCGGGACATTGACCCAAAGTAATCAGCTCTTTTACTTGTAAAAAATACAAACAACCCCCCAACATTCAAACCCACCACCCACACAACCAACCCCCCAAATAAAATACTAACTAAAAAAACCTAAGCTCCCCATTGCCCTGAAAAGGGCATTTGGATGGGCATTGCCCTTAAAAGGGCAGTTAGCTCTTTTGCGGCCCAAAGCCCTAGCCAAAAAATAAAACCTACCCAATACACCCTTAAAAAACCCTAACACTAACCCCCTGAAGATCGACTTACTGTTCTGAAGACCGGACATCCATCCTCAAGGAAGCGGCAGAAGTCTTCATCCAACCGGGCCAAAGTCCTCATCGAAGCCGGGAGAAGTCTTCATCTAAGCCGGGCGAAGTGGTCCTCCAGACAGGCAGAAGTCTTCATCCAGACGGCATCTTCTATCTTCATCCATCTGACGCGGAGCGGCTCCATCTTCAAGACATCCGACACGGAGCATCCACTTCCTTCCACGAATGGAGGTTCCTATAAATGACGTCATCCAAGATGGCGTCCCTTAGATTCCGATTGGCTGATAGAATTCTATCAGCCAATCAGAATTAAGGTTGAAAAAATCCTATTGGCTGATTGCAACAGCCAATAGGATTTTTTCAACCTTAATTCCGATTGGCTGATAGAATTCTATCAGCCATTCGGAATCTAAGGGATGTCATCTTGGATGACGTAATTTAAAGGAACCTCCATTCATCGGTAGTCGTTGGAAGGAAGAGGATGCTCCGCGTCGGATGTCTTGAAGATGGAGCCGCTCTGCGCCGGATGGATTAAGATAGAAGATGCCGTCTGGGTGAAGACTTCTGCGGGCTTGGATGAAGACTTCAGCCGCTTCATTGAGGACTTCTCCCGGCTTCTTGGAGGATGGATGTCAGATCTTCAAAACTGTAAGTAAATCTTCTGTGGTTAGTGTTAGGATTTTTTTAAGGGTTTATTGGGTGGGTTTTATTTTTAGGTCAGGGTTTGGGCTGCAATAGAGCTAAATGCCCTTTTAAGGGCAATGACCATCCAAATGCCCTTTTCAGGGAAATGGGGAGCTTAGGTTTTTTTTAGTTAGGGTTTTATTTGGGGGGTTGGTTGTGTGGGTGGTGGGTTTTACTGTTGGGGGGTTGTTTGTATTTTGTTTTTACAGGTAAAAGAGCTGATTACTTTGGGGCAATGCCCTGCAAAAGGCCCTTTTAAGGGCCATTTTAGTTTATTGTAGGCTAGGGTTTTTTTTTTTTTGGTTTTTTTTCATAGGGCCCTTAGATTTGGTGTAATTAGTTTAAAGCTTTGATCATTTATTTTTTTCTTTTTTGTAACTTAGTGTTTGTTATTTTGTGTAACTTAGTGTTTGTTATTTTTTTTAACTTAGTAGTTTTTTGTAACTTTGTAATTTTTTAGTGTAGAATTAAATTATTTGAGTAGGATTAGGTGTTTAAATATATAATATAGTTAATTTAATTTGTAGTTTAATGTAATTTTAGTATAAAAGTTAGGTTAGATTAATTATTAATTTAATATAGTTTAATGTAATTTAGTATAACAGTTAGGGTAGATTAATTAATAGTTTAATATAGTTTAATTTAAATCTAAAGGTAAGTTTAAATTTATTATAAGATAGGGATGAGTTAATATTTAATGTACAGTTAGTGGGTTGTTAGGTTTAGGGATTAATAGGTTAATTTAGTTTATGGCAATGTGGGGGGCTGGCGGTTTAGGGGTTTATACATGTATTTAGTTGCGGTGGGCTCCGGGAGTGGCGGGATTAGGTGTTAATACTTTTATGTAGGTGGGGGCGATGTTGGGGTGGCAGATTAGGGGTTAATAAGTATAATGTAGGTGGTGGCGGTGTAGGGGAGGCAGAGTAGGGGTGTTTAGACTCGGGGTACATGTTAGGGTGTTAGGTGTAAACATAACTTTTATTCTCCCATAGGAATCAATAGGATATCGGGCAGCAGCGAACATAAGCTTTCGATGCTTTCAGACTCCCATTGATTCCTATGGCATCCGCAGCCTCCAGGGCGGCGAAGTGAAAACCAGGTACGCTGGCCTGGAATAGTGCCGAGTGTACCTGGTAGACATTTGTTAACTAGCAAAAGTAGTCAGATAGTGCCGAATTTGCATTCAGAACATCTGTAGTGACGTAAGCATCGATCTGTGTCGGACTGAGACAGGCGGATCGTATGTTACGTCACAGATTTCTACTTTTGCCGGTCTGTAGGGTTTGATAACTAAGGCGAATCAGGCTCGCCACAATTACGCTTCGAAATTCCAGCGTATTTGCGGTTGACAGCTTGATAAGTAGATGCCATTGTAAAAACTTGGAACAGCCAATAGAATGCAAGCTCAATCCTATTGGCTGATTGGATCAGCCAATAGGATTGAAGTTCAATCCTATTGGCTGATTGCATTAGCCAATAGGTTTTTTTCTACCTTAATTCCGATTGGCTGATAGAATTCTATCAGCCAAACGGAATTGAAGGGACATCATCTTGGATGACGTCATTCAAAGGAACCTTCATTCAGTCTTAGCCGTCGTCAGAAGAGGATTCTCAGCGGATGTCTTGAAGATGGACCCGCTCCGCCCTGGATGGATGAAGATAGAAGATGCCGTCTGGATGAAGACTTCTGCCCGTCTGGAGGACTTCTTCGCCCGGCTTGGATGAAGACTACTCCCGGCTTAGATGAGGACTTCGGCCCGGTTGGATGAAGACTTCTCCCGGTAAGGTGATCTTCAAGCGGTTAGTGTTAGGTTTTTTTAAGGGGGTATTGGGTGGGTTTTAGAGTAGGGTTGGTTGTGTGGGTGATAGGTTTAATTGTTGGGTGGGATTTGTACTTTTTTTTTAAATGTAAAAGAGCTGATTACTTTGGGGCAATGCCCCGCAAAAGGCCCTTTAAAGGACTATTTGTAATTTAGTGTAGGGTAGGGCTTTTTTATTTTGGGGGCTTTTTATTTTGTTAGGGGGATTAGATTAGGTGTAATTAGTTTAAAAATCTTGTAATTTGTTTATTATTTTCTGTAATTTGGTGGGGTTTTTTGTACTTTAGATAATTTAATTTAATTGTATTTAATTTAGGGAAATAATTTAATTGTATTGTAGTGTTAGGTGTAATTGTAACTTAGGTTAAGTTTTATTTTACAGGTACTTTTGTATTTATTTTAGCTAGGTGGTTATTAAATAGTTAATAGCTATTTAATAACTATTGTACCTAGTTAAAATAAATACAAACTTGCCTGTAAAATAAAAATAAACCCTAAGCTAGATACAATGCAACTATAAGTTATATTGTAGCTATCTTAGGGTTTATTTTATAGGTAAGTATTTAGTTTTAAATAGGAATTATTTAGTTAATTATAGTAATTTTATTTATATTTATTTTAATTATATTTAAGATAGGGGGGGTTAGGGTTTGACTTAGATTTAGGAGTTAATAACTTTTATATAGTGGCGGCGATGTTGGGGCAGCAGATTAGGGGTTAATAAATGTAGGTAGGTGGCGTCGATTTTAGGGCCGGCAGATTAGGGGTTAAGAATATAATGTAGGTTGCGGCGATGTCGGGGGCAGCAGATTAGGGGTTAATAAGTGTAAGGTTATGGGTGTTTAGACTTGGGGTTCATGTTAGGGTGTTAGGTGTAGACATAAAATATATTTCCCCATAGGAATCAATGGGGCTGCGTTAAGGAGTTTTATGCTGCTTTTTGGCAGGTGTTAGACTTTTTTTCAGCCTGCCTCTCCCCGTTGATTCCTATGGGGAAATCGTGCATGAGAACGTTACACCAGCTCACCGCTAACGTAAGTAGCGCTGGCACTTCTTGTCTGGGTTGTAAAAACCCGTAATACCAGCACTGTTTGTAAGTGAGCGGTGAGCATAAACTGCTCGCTAGCACCGCACAGCCTCTAACGCAAAACTCGTAATCTAGGTGTATATAATTTTATGAATCAAGTAATGTGAAAATCAAGGACCAGCTGTAATAACAGACGGTAAACAGCAGTCTTTCGTGGGGAGAGAGTCACCTAAACCATAAAGGGGTGAATGAGACTGGTAAACTATAGATGAATTATGTAAAGCAAATGTGGGCAGAAGGGCTCTATCCCTCATATACCTAGATAGTATAGCCAAACAAATCAAGAATTAGTATGGGGAGACCAAGGTAATTGCACCTCATTTAAAACAGCTGCTAGCTAACTTGAACAGCACAACGTAATAGTTCTGAAGAGCGCTACCACTGCCACACAGAGCAGCTACTACGATATCTACAAATTCACTCACTCACTCACCGGTATGTGCCCAAAAGGTCCTAAGACCTCCGACTATCCCACGCTGGATCCGCTCTGATGCTATGACACAGAAACAGCTCTGGAATCAATGTTGAAGCTGACGGCTTCACTGGAGCACTCACAGCCTCCTCCTACATTCTCCCCTGTCTGCATCTGGTGAAGGATCAATCCCCACTGCTTTTTTGGCTTGACGTCAGAAGCTGAAGGGCAAAGTGTGATGATAGGCTGTGCGGATCATGCAGGTGAAAAACAAAGCTCAATGGGTAAAAACGGACTCCTGAAGTCCGAAAATAGCTAATTTCGAAAAAAGAAAAGTTCCCAAAGGTTGAGCTTGAGGTAAAAAATACAAACTTTATTCCAACAGATTAAAATTACAGCAGGAAAATAGGATATGCAATCCCAAAGCCAAAACTTGTCTGACCGGTTTCAGTCAAAGGACCGTAATCATAGACACACATAGTAACAGCTGTACATACAATTTAAAAGGTGAACCTCAATTTGATTGGACTAAACACAGTGGATTAGGACTGCAGCTATATTTAAAAAGACAGTCACATAAATAGATAAATGCATATATTTACATACAAGGAAGGAACAAAAAGGAACAAAGCAAGTTTATATTTACTACAAACATTGGCAAACAGGAATGTAGGGCTTCAGACATCTCCAAGGGGGTCTATCATAGATTACTCCTTAATAACGATAACAAACATTACCTAGAATCCTTATCACAATTCTAGCAGAAAAGCTCCAGGGTTTACAAAGGGTTAGCAAAATGCACAAACCAAATATATAAACCCTTTATGTATACAACTATTAACAGGATATTTTATATATAATAATAAATAGTGACCGCACCACCTTTCAGTCAGACAAATGCTCAGGCACGGGATGGAGTCTGGCATAAGACTCTAATAATATAAAAATATAAAGAATCCCAGCCACAGAGTCTTAGAAATCCATTCAACAAAAGTTTTTAATTTTTAATATTTGTAAATACAGGTTTATACCCAAAGAAATAGCATAAAAAATGGAATAGCACAAAAGATGAAGGCTTACTCATCACCACACATACCCCAACCACCAACCACATCCATACTCCCACCAAGCAATCCTAAACATAAAATAACCAAGTGATGCTCAATTCTAGACAAAAAGAGCAAAAGATACACCCACTGGGCGTCCCCAGTAAGTGCAGACACACTCCACTTGTCACTCAGAACAGATGTATCTATATGGCTTCAAGAAAAAAAATAATGTATGATGTTTCACAGTATCACCATAACCTCATATGACTTCAGAAAAGAAAAAAATAGTTCATGTTATAGGACACTTGTATCATAGAAATGAAAAAAAGAAACAATCCATGTTGAGATTTTGTATCCAAACTGAGAAAGAGATAATCTTGTATCAATAGAAACAAAAAATCCAAATGTGCATTTAAATATCTTTTCCACAGATGCAAACTCAAATGTCCTTTCTTATTGATAAGAATCAAGCTGAAGTGTCTTAACTAGGATATAAGACGTTATCTAGTAAGACCATGTAATTAGAATCAACTGAAATGTCCTTATAAGGGTCTTGTGAAATAATACTGAGAAAATACTTGAAGCATACTGAGTGCCGCCCTTATGTTCTGCGACTGACGGAGCAGATGATTAAAGCATTCAAAGTATAGCCCTTGTAATGAACAGCTTAAATCACAATTGTATAGCCCAAAGAATGGATTCTTGGTCATCTACCCACTAGCGAGATATATCCGTGTAGTAAGTACAACCTCACACCCTGTGTAATCTTCACTCACGGTAAAGCTATAATCTTGTGTGTTAATACAGTGGCGTAGCGTGGGGGGGGGCACAGGGGCGCTTCCAGCCTCAGCTTAGCAAAGGGAAGAAGGGAGGCTAAAAAATCTGACAGGTGCCCAACTCTGTTCTGCAACCCGTCAAGAATGTGGTGATGTGACGCACATTCACGGTTGCACATTCCGTCGGGTTGCAGATTTTGATGTCTCGAGAGACTGAGGAATTTGAAGTGACTGTGAAGTGTGAACTGAAGTGTTATCCGGACCATTACCTGCTACGTCACTTTGTCCATCCCATTCCTAGCGCGCAGGTCAGGAGGGAAGAAGAAGAAGAGCAGCAGAGTCAGACTGTCAAGCGCGCCGCTACTAAGGTAAGGTATCAGGACCAGACTTACTTATAGCTCTGCTTTTGCCTGATACTAGCAACGCGCAAAGTGCAGCTTAATTATGGTTATATTATTACCCAACATGTAAGTTCCCTTCCAACAAAGGACCCAGAGCGAGCTAGAATGCCATGCATTGCCCGGGGCACTTTTTAAGGATCTCTAAGCAAAGGGAGGGGGAGGGGGAGGAATCCTTAAAAATTGCAATAAATATCTTTCAAATCCACCTACCCGTGTCACTGGTGGCAGCATGGCTGGGCTCTGCCTTTCTGTTAACCCCAGTTACCTAGTTAGTGGGAATGTGGGATGGTGGGGTGATCAGAGACCATACTTTCATGTTTGACCGGTCTACAACTTACGCCATCTTGTCCTTGCACAAAAAAAAAGTATATTTGTGACAAAAATGAGACCTTGTTTCCTGTATTTGATTTTTCCCCTCCATGATCTTCCCAGGGCAGAAGTAGATTTAGGGATTTGTGTGCTGTCTGGCACCAGGATTGTGCTGCTCACCAGGCATTTCACTGTGTTTGTCTCCTATCATAGGAGTCCTATGAATTCACCATCTTGAATCTATTTCTTGCTGGACTCCTGAGGTGTGGACTTTTACTGATTTTTAGGGTGTGGGTGCTCATTGCCTTTTTTATATACATTAAACCCACCCTTACTGCATTTAAAGTAAAAAAAAAAATAACTATAATTTGTGTTGGTAAATAAATTTAACAGCACCCCCTAAATACCATACACCCTCCCCCCATATATGAATGTAATGCTGAATATAGAATATATACCCCACTTTTATATGTCATTGGCACCCAAAAGACAGTCTGCCCAGCAGGGACAACCTTATGTAACAGCTGTCAACCTGTGTGTCCCCTCTTTTTAACGACTTACCAAAAACCTATTGCACCACATATACAATATGGGGTGCTGCAATGTGGGGGTGGGTGCACCTTGTGGTCTGCAGTATTTGTACCATGAAGTTTCACAGATCAGTGCGTCACCACCAGATGGGGGTTAAGGGGGGCTTTCCCCCATGTGTAAAACTAGAATAAATCTTAAAATGTAAGATTGTATATATTTGCCCAGCTCTGGAGAGCTGCAGGCTCCTAGATTCAAAGCAAATTTGCCAATCCCATTCCCTACTGTACTGGTGGAAGAGACTCCGTCAGTGCTAATGGGTTGGGGGGGGCGCAATACTTGCCTTGCCCTGGGCGCTGACAACCCACGCTATGCCACTGTGTTAATATCTGTATGCCCCTAATCTGTACCAGGACAGATCAACATGAAGCAGCATCAGTGTCTCTGTATATGAAATCACAACATTGCAGGGCCAGTCATTAGCCGCGATATTACCTGACACTTCTGTTTTGCCAGCGTCATAAAACTTTACCGTGAGACTCGTCTCCAGCGTCACCTTCGGTGTGGAAATGTGCTTACTGGTGCCAATGTCCCATCTCGTTCTTGTGGGTAATACCGGTGCTCAAAAATAATGTGGGTTGTGATAGCCGTTAGCAGGGTCGGTACAGGTGTTGGCGTCTATGCTGGTTCCGACGCGCGTTTCGGGGACTCCTCCCCTTTGTCAAGGAATGTCCAGCCTCAGTGTGCAGGTGAAATTTAAACGTCATATAAGGTAAACCATTGGTTGATTATTTATACACACCTACAAAAGTGTAAAACCTATAATTGAATATGGATATGGATAAAACTCACAGACAACCACTCATAAATTGTATATCCACATGATGACTGGTTGTCTGTGAGTTTTATCCATATCCATATTCAATTATAGGTTTTACACTTTTGTAGGTGTGTATAAATAATCAACCAATGGTTTACCTTATATGACGTTTAAATTTCACCTGCACACTGAGGCTGGACATTCCTTGACAAAGGGGAGGAGTCCCCGAAACGCGCGTCGGAACCAGCATAGACGCCAACATCTGTACCAACCCTGCTAACGGCTATCACAACCCACATTATTTTTGAGCACCGGTATTACCCACAAGAACGAGATGGGACATTGGCACCAGTAAGCACATTTCCACACCGAAGGTGATGCTGGAGACGAGTCTCACGGTAAAGTTTTATGACGCTGGCAAAACTGAAGTGTCAGGTAATATCGCAGCTAATGACTGGCCCTGCAATGTTGTGATTTCGTATACAGAGACACTGATGCTGCTTCATATTGATCTGTTCTGGTACAGATTAGGGGCATACAGATATTAACACACAAGATTATAGCTTTACCGTGAGTGAAGATTACACAGGGTGTGAGGTTGTACTTACTATACGGATATATCTCGCTAGTGGGTAGATGACCAAGAATCCATTCTGTGGGCTATACAATTGTGATTTAAGCTGTTCATTACAAGGGCTATACTTTGAATGCTTTAATCATCTGCTCCGTCAGTCGCAGAACATAAGGGCGGCACTTAGTATGCTTCAAGTATTTTCTCAGTATTATTTCACAAGACCCTTAAAAGGACATTTCAGTTGATTCTAATTACATGGTCTTACTAGATAACGTCTTATATCCTAGTTAAGACACTTCAGCTTGATTCTTATCAATAAGAAAGGACATTTGAGTTTGCATCTGTGGAAAAGATATTTAAATGCACATTTGGATTTTTTGTTTCTATTGATACAAGATTATCTCTTTCTCAGTTTGGATACAAAATCTCAACATGGATTTTTTCTTTTTTTTTCATTTCTATGATACAAGTGTCCTATAACATGAACTATTTTTTTTCTTTTCTGAAGTCATATGAGGTTATGGTGATACTGTGAAACATCATACATTATTTTTTCTTTTTTTTCTTGAAGCCATATAGATACATCTGTTCTGAGTGACAAGTGGAGTGTGTCAGCACTTACTGGGGACGCCCAGTGGGTGTATCTTTTGCTCTTTTTGTCTAGAATTGAGCATCACTTGGTTATTTTATGTTTAGGATTGCTTGGTGGGAGTATGGATGTGGTTGGTGGTTGGGGTATGTGTGGTTATGAGTAAGCCTTCATCTTTTGTGCTATTCCATTTTTGATGCTATTTCTTCGGGTATAAACCTGTATTTACAAATATTAAAAATTAAAAACTTTTGTTGAATTGATTTCTAAGACTCTGTGGCTGGGATTCTTTATATTTTTATAGGATATTTTATATGTCTCCTCAAACATCCAGCATGGTAATATACCTATGTGTGTTATAGACAGAATATATGTATACCCTTTCTAGGGCCATCTATCTTAAATATAATAGAATGTATAATAATACCTCAACACTAAATGAAACTGACATGGGTGTAGTCTTTATCAAAGGTCAGTAAATTTCAGCATAGCATATGGAGTCTATGTCAAAATGAATCCCATACACAAATATGTCAATTAAACTAGGTAGAATAGCCACTTATGTTTAAATATGGAGAGCATAGGGAACAAGATCATTAATAAAAGGTACAAAGGTCAATCAGACCGATTGGAGGAGGTCATAGACATGATAGACATTAACTACATATTTAGACCTAACGTTGTAAATAGTTAATATTATCATATTCCGAGTTAAAACCAATTGGAGTTAGGCTATTAAGTCTAAATTTCCAGTAAATCTCTTGTCTGCAGAGCAAAGAAAATGTGTTGCCCCCTCTAGGGGATCTCTTGATTTGTTCAATGGCTCTCCATTTAAAGCTGCGGACATCCTGATTATGTACTTCTAAGAAATGCCTGGACAAAGCAGAGCATGGTCATTCCCCCGATATGTAAGACAAATGCTCCATGATCCGAGTTCCTACCTCACGGGTAGTTCTACCCACATAGCTTCTTGAACATTGAGTTCTTCTCAAAAAAAAAACAGGAATCGGAGAATGGAAGGATCTCCGCAACAAGCAAAACCCAAATTCATTACTTCATTCTCTAACCAATATGACCAAATATGTAAGATTGTTAATAAGAATTTGACAATATTAATGGGGGACAAGAAATTGAGGAACACAGTGGAAAAAGGGTGCATGTTTGTTGCCAAAAGGAATGACACACTAGGTAACATGTTATCTCCGAGCATGTTGAAGGAATCTGATTCACAAAGCTCATGGTTGCAATGCAACTGAACATATAGGTGCGGGAGAAGAACATGTACCTTGTGTGACCATATCAAAGTTGGCAAACCATTCACCTCTTTCCACTCAGGAGACATTTTTGACACAAGAGGTTGTTGTGTCAATTGTAAAACTACCTTCATTATTTACTTGGTTGAGTGCACTCAATATTCAAGAAGCTATGTGGGTAGAACTACCCATGAGGTAGGGACTCGGATCAGGGAGCATTTGTATTACATTTCGGGGGAATGTCCTTGCTCTGCTTTGTCCAGGCATTTCTTAGAAGTACATAATCAGGATGTCCGCAGCTTTAAATGGAGAGCCATTAAACAAATCAAGAGACCCCCTAGAGGGGCGACACATTTTCTTTGCTCTGCAGACAAGACATGTACTGAATATTTAGACTTAATAGCCTAAATCCAATTGGTTTTAACTCGGAATACGATATTATTAACTATTGGCAACGTTAGGTCTAAATATGTAGTTAATGTCTACAATGTCTATGACCTCCTCCAATCGGTCTGACTGACCTGTGTACTTTTTATTAATGATCTTGTTCACTATTCTCTCCATATTTAAACATAAGTGGTTATTCTGCCTAGTTTAATTGACCTATTTGTGTATGCTATGCTGAAATTTACTGACCTTTGATAAAGACTACACCCATGTCACATTTAGTGTTGAGGTATTAATATACATACTATTATATACATAAAGGGTCTATATATTTGGTTTGTACATTTTGCTAACCCTTCGTAAACCCTGGAGCTTTTCTGCTAGAATGGTGATAAGGATGCTAGGTAATGTTTGTTATTGTTATTAAAGAATAATCTATGATAGACCCCCTTGGAGATGTCTGAAGCTCTTCATTTGTGTTTACCAATGTTTGTAGTAAATATAAACTTGCTTTGTTCCTTTTTGTTCCTTCCTTGTATATAAATGTGCACATTTATATATCTATGTGACTGTCTCTTTAAATATAGCTGCAGTCCCAATCCACTGTTTTTAGTCCAATCAAATTGAGGTTCACCTTTTAAATTGTGTGTACAGGTGTTACTATCTGTGTCTATGATTACGGTCCTTTGACCAAAACCGGCCAGACAAGCTTTTGGCTTTGGGATTGCATAAGCATAATTTTAATCTGTTGGAAAAAAGTTTGTATTTTTTACCTCAAGCTCAACCTTTGGGAACTTTTCTTTTTTCGCAAAATGTTACAAAGTACACTAGCACGCATAAACTACCTATTAACCCCAAAACAGCCACCCTCCAGCATCGCAAATACTATATTAAACATATTAACCCCTAATCCGCCGCCCACCCACATAACCAACACTATAAAAAGCTATTAACCCCTAAATCGCTGATCCCCAAATCGCTACTACTATAATAAACCTATTAAAACCCAAACCGCCGGCCACCCACATCGCAACACACTAAATTAAACTATTAACCCTAAACCTAACACCAACCTAATTTTAAATTAAATTTACAATATAACTATCTTTAAATATATAAAAACTTACATGTGAAATAAAAAAAACTATGTTTAAACTATAAAGTAACCTAACATTACTATTTTAAAACAATAAAATTAACCAAAGATAAAAAAAAAGACAATTTACCCTACGAAAAAATAAAAGACTAAGATTATAAAAATTAATAAACGAAATTATCCAAAATAATAACAATTAAACCTAATCTAATACCCCTATAAAAACAAAATGTCCCCCCCAAATAACCCCACCTAACCTAACAATAAACTACCAATAGCCCTTAAAATGGCCCTGAAGCAATCAGCTATTTTACCTTAAATAATTGCAAAGTTCCCCCCTAAAAGTAAACCCCCCCCCCACCCAACCAACCCCCCAAAATAAAAAAAACCTAAGTCTAAAAAAAAACGGCATTCAGCTCTTTTGTGATCAAAAAGCCCTAATCTAAAAAAAAACACACCCCAAAAAAAATAAACCTAACACTAACCCCAGGAAATCTACTTACAGTTCCTGAAGTCCGGACTTCCATCTTCATTCAGGCGCGAGAAGTCTTCATCCATCGAGGATGCATCTTCTATCTTCATCCCTGTAGTCCGGAGCTGCAAAGCCGGCAGCGCGGACATCCAGCATGGAGGATCCTCTTCATACGATCACCACCGTACACTGAAGCTTGAATGCAAGGTACCCATTTAAAAACAGGGTACCTTGTATTCCTATTAACTGACATTTTCAAATCAGCCAATAGGATGAGAGCTACTGAAATCCTATTGGCTGTTCAAATCAGCCGGTTTAGGGGTTAATATATTTATTTTATTAGTAGTGATGTGGGGGGAAGGCGGTTTAGGGGTTAATAGGTTTATTTTATAAGTAGCGATGTGGGGGCCAGTAGTTAGGGGTTAATAGCTATATTTAGTGTCGGCGATGTCGGGGGGGGGGCGGATTAGGGGTTAATCATTTTATTTAGTGCCGGCGATGTCGGAGAGCAGCGGATTTGGGGTGTTTAGACTAGGGGTTTATGTTAGGCATTAACGTAACTTTCTTTTCCCCATAGACATCAATGGGGTTGCGTTACGGCGATCGCAAGTTTTTTTTTCTGACACTTTCTTCCCATTAATGTCTATGGGGGAAAGCGTGCATGAGCACGTAAAGTCAGGCCTTGGGTTTTGTGTGGTATGGAGCTTATTGCACCATACCGCACAACAAGAGAAGGTTTTTCAGTAACTTGTAATGGCAGCGCTATGGAAAGTGCGATAAAGCTCATTTTTTTCGTTATTTACGCACCCGGTATAGCGCAAAACTTGTAATCTTGGTGTTAGTCTATTAAAGCATGTTCTCTAATTGCTTGTTATTTTCTATTGCTATTTAATTTCTATATTCTGTTAAACAATACATGATGAATAAAATGTCTTATTGAATGTTGCTTATAAATTTCCATATTCTGTTAAACAAAATATGATAAATAAAATGTCTATTATCCCGTCTGCAAAATATTTTTGTAAAGATTATTCAAAACCAAAAACCTTCTCCAAATAAGGGCGGCACTTAGTATGCTTCAAGTATTTTCTCAGTATTATTTCACAAGACCCTTAAAAGGACATTTCAGTTGATTCTAATTACATGGTCTTACTAGATAACGTCTTATATCCTAGTTAAGACACTTCAGCTTGATTCTTATCAATAAGAAAGGACATTTGAGTTTGCATCTGTGGAAAAGATATTTAAATGCACATTTGGATTTTTTGTTTCTATTGATACAAGATTATCTCTTTCTCAGTTTGGATACAAAATCTCAACATGGATTTTTTCTTTTTTTTTCATTTCTATGATACAAGTGTCCTATAACATGAACTATTTTTTTTCTTTTCTGAAGTCATATGAGGTTATGGTGATACTGTGAAACATCATACATTATTTTTTCTTTTTTTTCTTGAAGCCATATAGATACATCTGTTCTGAGTGACAAGTGGAGTGTGTCAGCACTTACTGGGGACGCCCAGTGGGTGTATCTTTTGCTCTTTTTGTCTAGAATTGAGCATCACTTGGTTATTTTATGTTTAGGATTGCTTGGTGGGAGTATGGATGTGGTTGGTGGTTGGGGTATGTGTGGTTATGAGTAAGCCTTCATCTTTTGTGCTATTCCATTTTTGATGCTATTTCTTCGGGTATAAACCTGTATTTACAAATATTAAAAATTAAAAACTTTTGTTGAATTGATTTCTAAGACTCTGTGGCTGGGATTCTTTATATTTTTATAGGATATTTTATATGTCTCCTCAAACATCCAGCATGGTAATATACCTATGTGTGTTATAGACAGAATATATGTATACCCTTTCTAGGGCCATCTATCTTAAATATAATAGAATGTATAATAATACCTCAACACTAAATGAAACTGACATGGGTGTAGTCTTTATCAAAGGTCAGTAAATTTCAGCATAGCATATGGAGTCTATGTCAAAATGAATCCCATACACAAATATGTCAATTAAACTAGGTAGAATAGCCACTTATGTTTAAATATGGAGAGCATAGGGAACAAGATCATTAATAAAAGGTACAAAGGTCAATCAGACCGATTGGAGGAGGTCATAGACATGATAGACATTAACTACATATTTAGACCTAACGTTGTAAATAGTTAATATTATCATATTCCGAGTTAAAACCAATTGGAGTTAGGCTATTAAGTCTAAATTTCCAGTAAATCTCTTGTCTGCAGAGCAAAGAAAATGTGTTGCCCCCTCTAGGGGATCTCTTGATTTGTTCAATGGCTCTCCATTTAAAGCTGCGGACATCCTGATTATGTACTTCTAAGAAATGCCTGGACAAAGCAGAGCATGGTCATTCCCCCGATATGTAAGACAAATGCTCCATGATCCGAGTTCCTACCTCACGGGTAGTTCTACCCACATAGCTTCTTGAACATTGAGTTCTTCTCAAAAAAAAAACAGGAATCGGAGAATGGAAGGATCTCCGCAACAAGCAAAACCCAAATTCATTACTTCATTCTCTAACCAATATGACCAAATATGTAAGATTGTTAATAAGAATTTGACAATATTAATGGGGGACAAGAAATTGAGGAACACAGTGGAAAAAGGGTGCATGTTTGTTGCCAAAAGGAATGACACACTAGGTAACATGTTATCTCCGAGCATGTTGAAGGAATCTGATTCACAAAGCTCATGGTTGCAATGCAACTGAACATATAGGTGCGGGAGAAGAACATGTACCTTGTGTGACCATATCAAAGTTGGCAAACCATTCACCTCTTTCCACTCAGGAGACATTTTTGACACAAGAGGTTGTTGTGTCAATTGTAAAACTACCTTCATTATTTACTTGGTTGAGTGCACTCAATATTCAAGAAGCTATGTGGGTAGAACTACCCATGAGGTAGGGACTCGGATCAGGGAGCATTTGTATTACATTTCGGGGGAATGTCCTTGCTCTGCTTTGTCCAGGCATTTCTTAGAAGTACATAATCAGGATGTCCGCAGCTTTAAATGGAGAGCCATTAAACAAATCAAGAGACCCCCTAGAGGGGCGACACATTTTCTTTGCTCTGCAGACAAGACATGTACTGAATATTTAGACTTAATAGCCTAAATCCAATTGGTTTTAACTCGGAATACGATATTATTAACTATTGGCAACGTTAGGTCTAAATATGTAGTTAATGTCTACAATGTCTATGACCTCCTCCAATCGGTCTGACTGACCTGTGTACTTTTTATTAATGATCTTGTTCACTATTCTCTCCATATTTAAACATAAGTGGTTATTCTGCCTAGTTTAATTGACCTATTTGTGTATGCTATGCTGAAATTTACTGACCTTTGATAAAGACTACACCCATGTCACATTTAGTGTTGAGGTATTAATATACATACTATTATATACATAAAGGGTCTATATATTTGGTTTGTACATTTTGCTAACCCTTCGTAAACCCTGGAGCTTTTCTGCTAGAATGGTGATAAGGATGCTAGGTAATGTTTGTTATTGTTATTAAAGAATAATCTATGATAGACCCCCTTGGAGATGTCTGAAGCTCTTCATTTGTGTTTACCAATGTTTGTAGTAAATATAAACTTGCTTTGTTCCTTTTTGTTCCTTCCTTGTATATAAATGTGCACATTTATATATCTATGTGACTGTCTCTTTAAATATAGCTGCAGTCCCAATCCACTGTTTTTAGTCCAATCAAATTGAGGTTCACCTTTTAAATTGTGTGTACAGGTGTTACTATCTGTGTCTATGATTACGGTCCTTTGACCAAAACCGGCCAGACAAGCTTTTGGCTTTGGGATTGCATAAGCATAATTTTAATCTGTTGGAAAAAAGTTTGTATTTTTTACCTCAAGCTCAACCTTTGGGAACTTTTCTTTTTTCGCAAAATGTTACAAAGTACACTAGCACGCATAAACTACCTATTAACCCCAAAACAGCCACCCTCCAGCATCGCAAATACTATATTAAACATATTAACCCCTAATCCGCCGCCCACCCACATAACCAACACTATAAAAAGCTATTAACCCCTAAATCGCTGATCCCCAAATCGCTACTACTATAATAAACCTATTAAAACCCAAACCGCCGGCCACCCACATCGCAACACACTAAATTAAACTATTAACCCTAAACCTAACACCAACCTAATTTTAAATTAAATTTACAATATAACTATCTTTAAATATATAAAAACTTACATGTGAAATAAAAAAAACTATGTTTAAACTATAAAGTAACCTAACATTACTATTTTAAAACAATAAAATTAACCAAAGATAAAAAAAAAGACAATTTACCCTACGAAAAAATAAAAGACTAAGATTATAAAAATTAATAAACGAAATTATCCAAAATAATAACAATTAAACCTAATCTAATACCCCTATAAAAACAAAATGTCCCCCCCAAATAACCCCACCTAACCTAACAATAAACTACCAATAGCCCTTAAAATGGCCCTGAAGCAATCAGCTATTTTACCTTAAATAATTGCAAAGTTCCCCCCTAAAAGTAAACCCCCCCCCCCACCCAACCAACCCCCCAAAATAAAAAAAACCTAAGTCTAAAAAAAAAACGGCATTCAGCTCTTTTGTGATCAAAAAGCCCTAATCTAAAAAAAAACACACCCCAAAAAAAATAAACCTAACACTAACCCCAGGAAATCTACTTACAGTTCCTGAAGTCCGGACTTCCATCTTCATTCAGGCGCGAGAAGTCTTCATCCATCGAGGATGCATCTTCTATCTTCATCCCTGTAGTCCGGAGCTGCAAAGCCGGCAGCGCGGACATCCAGCATGGAGGATCCTCTTCATACGATCACCACCGTACACTGAAGCTTGAATGCAAGGTACCCATTTAAAAACAGGGTACCTTGTATTCCTATTAACTGACATTTTCAAATCAGCCAATAGGATGAGAGCTACTGAAATCCTATTGGCTGTTCAAATCAGCCGGTTTAGGGGTTAATATATTTATTTTATTAGTAGTGATGTGGGGGGAAGGCGGTTTAGGGGTTAATAGGTTTATTTTATAAGTAGCGATGTGGGGGCCAGTAGTTAGGGGTTAATAGCTATATTTAGTGTCGGCGATGTCGGGGGGGGGGCGGATTAGGGGTTAATCATTTTATTTAGTGCCGGCGATGTCGGAGAGCAGCGGATTTGGGGTGTTTAGACTAGGGGTTTATGTTAGGCATTAACGTAACTTTCTTTTCCCCATAGACATCAATGGGGTTGCGTTACGGCGATCGCAAGTTTTTTTTTCTGACACTTTCTTCCCATTAATGTCTATGGGGGAAAGCGTGCATGAGCACGTAAAGTCAGGCCTTGGGTTTTGTGTGGTATGGAGCTTATTGCACCATACCGCACAACAAGAGAAGGTTTTTCAGTAACTTGTAATGGCAGCGCTATGGAAAGTGCGATAAAGCTCATTTTTTTCGTTATTTACGCACCCGGTATAGCGCAAAACTTGTAATCTTGGTGTTAGTCTATTAAAGCATGTTCTCTAATTGCTTGTTATTTTCTATTGCTATTTAATTTCTATATTCTGTTAAACAATACATGATGAATAAAATGTCTTATTGAATGTTGCTTATAAATTTCCATATTCTGTTAAACAAAATATGATAAATAAAATGTCTATTATCCCGTCTGCAAAATATTTTTGTAAAGATTATTCAAAACCAAAAACCTTCTCCAAATAAGCTACACTATTTAAGGGCCAAATAGTCGTTTTCAATAAAAGGGTTAATGAAAAGTTTACTAGATGCATGGAATTTCATCAATATATACCTATTAAATGTATTTTACTGTTTTAAAGTTATTAGTCTTACAATTTCAGACTGCCCATATAAATTGTTGATTCAGCTTCCAAATATTCTCTGAGTCAGACGACCGTCATGTAAGTCGGAGCCTGCGCATATCGGCCTTCATATAGCTCCACACAGCTTCTGCAAATAGCAGACTGTCAATCACAAAACTGATCCAGCCCCTTGTGCGTGTTCTAGACAGCCGATTGGCAATGGTTGCTATAGCAACCTTTGAAGCATCCTGAGAGCTGTTAACGTTCTGCATAAAAGGAGCTTCACGGAATGAAATATTTTATTAGCTTTTTAGTTTTGGATCTTGCTTTTAGATTTCATTTATTCACTTTATCCTTCATTCACTGCTATACTTTATTGTTTGATCGTGCTTTTGTGATATTTTAAACTTTCATTCCATTCTCCGTGGCTGAGTTACTTTTAAAACCCAAACATTTATTTTAAAGGTATAGTTGTTTAATATTTATCTGGACAAATTCTATTACATCTAATATAATAATGTCTTATACTGGTGAACTTGTTATATGTAGTGGGCTTACATTAATTTGTCATCAGTAAGCAACCGACTTTCTAACTTGTTTAAATACATTTATACTTAAATTATATATTTATATTTATTAATTTTTTTGCATAAGGAAGTAGACATCCGGCTATAGCACATTGCCGAAACTGACATACTAGCAGAGCTGGTGTAAACTTTGCTAAGGGAAACCAGTTCCTCTGATAGAGTGTCAGTCGGCGTTCCCCATGTTACATTGAAAGCGATATTGCGTGCTTGCTCCTGTTAATGATCAGCAAGCAAGCCTATGTTGATTGGATCTGGAAAAACTAGGAAAAAAACGCTCATTTGGAAAGACCTTGTCCTGGGACTATTTTATCAACTTAAATGTAAGATTTTTAATATAATTATAATTGTTTTTAAAAAAAAACTAATATACCAATGTATTAAAAATACCCTAAATTATTTGAATCTATTGAAATGTGGTTAGTTTATTATGGACCTTTAAGCTTCAAAATTAAGAGCATTTCAGTATGATTGTATATTTGACTATTTGAGTGGGATATGAATTGATGGTACTCACCTTAAGTCAGTAACTTTTTGCCCTACAGCAGGGTTCTTCAAACCATGGGTCGGGACCCACTACAGGGTTGCAATACCATGTTTACTGGGTCCCGACTTGGGTGTTTGGTGTTTGTATGTTGTAGGAGAGTGTGTATATGGTATATATGTGTGTTGTATAGGAGTGCGGTGTGTATGTGTGTTGTAGGACAATGCGTGTGGTGTGTGTATTGTATGAGAGTGTGTGTGTGTTGTATGGGAGTGTGGTGTGTATGTGTGTTGTATGCCAATGTGTGTGGTGTGTGTATTGTATGAGAGTGTGTGTGTGGTGTGTGTATTGTATGAGAGTGTGTGTGTGTTGTATGGGAGTGCGGTGTGTATGTGTGTTGTAGGACAATGTGTGTGGTGTGTGTATTGTATGAGAGTGTGTGTGTGTTGTATGGGAGTGCGGTGTGTATGTGTGTTGTAGGACAATGTGTGTGGTGTGTGTATTGTATGAGAGTGTGTGTGTGTTGTATGGGAGTGCGGTGTGTATGTGTGTTGTAGGACAATGTGTGTGGTGTGTGTATTGTATGAGAGTGTGTGTGTGGTGTGTGTATTGTATGAGAGTGTGTGTGTGTTGTATGGGAGTGCGGTGTGTATGTGTGTTGTAGGACAATGTGTGTGGTGTGTGTATTGTATGAGAGTGTGTGTGTGTTGTATGGGAGTGCGGTGTGTATGTGTGTTGTAGGACAATGTGTGTGGTGTGTGTATTGTATGAGAGTGTGTGTGTGTTGTATGGGAGTGTGGTGTGTATGTGTGTTGTATGCCAATGTGTGTGGTGTGTGTATTGTATGAGAGTGTGTGTGTGTTGTATGGGAGTGCGGTGTGTATGTGTGTTGTAGGACAATGTGTGTGGTGTGTGTATTGTATGAGAGTGTGTGTGTGTTGTATGGGAGTGCGGTGTGTATGTGTGTTGTAGGACAATGTGTGTGGTGTGTGTATTGTATGAGAGTGTGTGTGTGTTGTATGGGAGTGCGGTGTGTATGTGTGTTGTAGGACAATGTGTGTGGTGTGTGTATTGTATGAGAGTGTGTGTGTGTTGTATGGGAGTGCGGTGTGTATGTGTGTTGTAGGACAATGTGTATGGTGTGTGTATTGTATGAGAGTGTGTGTGTGGTGTGTGTATTGTATGAGAGTGTGTGTGTGGTGTGTGTATTGTATGAGAGTGTGTGTGTGTTGTATGGGAGTGCGGTGTGTATGTGTGTTGTAGGACAATGTGTGTGGTGTGTGTATTGTATGAGAGTGTGTGTGTGTTGTATGGGAGTGCGGTGTGTATGTGTGTTGTAGGACAATGTGTATGGTGTGCGTGTGTGTGTTGTATAGAAGTGTGGTTTGTATGTGTGTGTTGCTGAAAATTGCAGCTATATTGTTGTATATTACTTTAGAAATTTTCAGACCAAGCATAAAAACAGGATCACAAAGGTATGTGGTATAATTGCACTGGGTCTTGGGGAAAAAAGTTTAAAGAACTCTGCCCTACAGTATACTTAATCTTAATAAACTCTTTATCAGTATTTAAATAAATAAATATGTTTTTATGTGTAAGATTAAGACATTTGTTTGTGTATAAGGGTTTTTTTAACAAGTTTTATGACATGTTTTGTTGTAACAGGACTATGTCGAAAAACATAATTTATGTAAGAACTTACATGATAAATTCATTTCTTTAATATTGGCAAGAGTCCATGAGCTAGTGACGTATGGGATATACAATCTTACCAGGAGGGGCAAAGTTTCCCAAACCTCAAAATGCCTATGAATACACCCCTCACCACACCCACAATTCAGTTTTACAAACTTTGCCTCCCTATGGAGGTGGTGAAGTAAGTTTGTGCTTTATTTTCTTCTATGATAAGCGCTTCTCAGCATTTTGAAGCCCAATTCCTCTAAGAGTACACTGTTTGTCAGAGGGATGTGAAGGGAGTATCACCTATTGATTCTATGGTTTTCCTCACAGGAAATCTTTTTCATAGGTTCTCTGTTATCGGTCGTAGAGATTCATCTCCTACCTCACTTTTCAGATCGACGATATACTCTCATATTCCATTACCTCTACTGATACTGTTTCAGTACTGGTTTGGCTATCTGCTTTATGTGGATGGGTGTCTTTCGGTAAGTATGTTTTCATTACTTAAGACTCTTGCTAATTACATGATAGAAAAAAAAATACATTTATGATAGCATCTGGCCCAAAAAATTAACATACATTGAGCTCAGCATGGGCAGGCAGAAATTGTCAACTAATGCAATGAGATTATTTTGCCTTCTTCAACATGTTGCCTTAGATCCAGATGCCTACAGAGGACTCATTAAAGCAAAGCGGTAGTTTACCAAACAGGTTAATCATAGCAGAAGGAGAAGAGAACGTGAAATGTATTTATTAATCCACGGCAGCAGTGTAATGCCAATGAACTGCGTATAATCAGTACGTGTCAACATTACATAGATATGCTAACTCAATATCTCATCCATAATGTTCATTTTATTAAATATATATTAAGAGCAAATCATTACATTTGTTAATCATTACAGTTATATTTTTTTACTATAATGAGTTGTTAAAAACTATAAAACAAAAAGAAAAAAACAAACAAACACTCTGTATTATCTTCCTCTGGTTTTAGTTGTGAAGTTGGCATATAGATGCTCATCCTCAATGGGGGCCTAAAATGAAAAATGAACAATGTCAAGTTCCTGTGTATAATAATAAAATAAGCAATCATAACCAGTTATACAATTATGTTACTTTATAAACTATTCACTGTATTACAGATAAAAATGATCTCTAAACAATGCAATTGCATGTCATTTTTATAATATTATTATTATTTTTTTTGTTCAACTTATTGCATATCAGAAACGTAGTCATGTTGATTGGAGCATGACGTACATCCAGTGATTTAGATGCCACAAAAAAAACAAGAACATTGTAGGTAATCAAACCCTCTTCTTTCCCTTTTTTATCCTTCAATCATCCTGGGCTAGATTAAAAGTAGCTATTTAGTGCTCCTGCTTGAGTGTAAACTTCGCTAGAAGTAATCTTTTTGTGCACGTCGGGTTACTCTCTTATTACAAATTGAGAGTAAAAAGTTTGTGCGTCAGCAACACCCAAAGTGCGCTACCTTCCTTTGTGAAATTGGGACAGTGTTAATCTATTCTTCCCATAAAAGTCAATGAAGATCGCAAAAGAAAAAACCTAACACCTATTTCTTGCTCGCTAATCCAACTGGGGTTATAAATATTTCACATTCCAATGTTCTTCACTTCTAGGATATTGTTATTTTTTTATAAATATATATTTCTATATATATATATATATATATATATGTATGGATATCTATTTTACATTATCATATATATATATATATATATATATATATATATGTTTAATAAAAAAAAAAAAAACATTTCTATATGAAGAACATAGGGATGTAAAATATGTGTAACACAATTTGTGTTTTACTCTTTGGGTGTAGAGTTAGTGCCCATGAAGAATTGCTAATCTCAGAGTGTGTTTTTGAGATATTACATATAAAATATTAATAATAATTATTAAACATGATTATACATACTGTAAAAAGCTTATTTAGGATTTTTACAGTATGTATAATCATGTGTAATAATAATCTGATGACATCAGAATGAAGCTTCCAAAGGAGCCTATGGAAGTGTGCTTCCCAGCAATGTGAACATGAGGTTGTGTTCGCATTGCTGAAAACTTGAAATACCAGCACATGAAAGCGATATTTAGCGTTTCACTTGTAATCTGGCCCTTTATATTTTAGTCTTAAGGTTCTTACTGTAACTTTAACGATAACTTAAAGGGACATTAAACCCAAAAAAAATATTTCATGATTCAGATTCCAATTTATTTCTATTATCAAATTTATTTCATTCTTATGTTATTCTTTGTTGAAGAGATACCTAGGTATGTGGCGTGCACATGCCTGAAGCACTTCATGACAGGAAATAGTGCTGCCATCTAGTGCTCCTTCTAATGTATAACATTGTTGCAAAACTGCTGCTATATAGTGCTGCAGACACATGCACAAACTTGAGCTTACATTTCTGCTTTTTAACAAAGGATAACACGTAAACAAAGTAAAATTGATAATAGAAGTAAATTAGAAAGTTGTTTAAAATGTTATGTTCTATCTTAATCATGGAAGAAAATGTTTGGGTTGTATTTCCCTTTAAGCATAAGTTTAAAGACTGCTGCAATAGAACCTAGAGAAGCAGAATCAAGGTTTAAAAAACTGAAAGTCTAATGACTAATCACTAAAGTGTCAGAAAGGCTATCAAAGGCTAAATAATAATTTTTAAAAAAATGTATACACACTTGGATGATAAAAAAACGTAAAAGAAATAGAAAATTGTTTTATCAACCCCCAAATGGTGAAAACTTTAGCTGTTACATGGCTATGAGCCTGCAAAAATAGTTTGAAACCACTGTGTCAAAACACTCTTCCAAAATTAAGAATTCCATAACCAGGACACCAGAGCTAATACTCTCAAGTCTTACTAAAGAAATTGACATTATGAAAGTACATTGTGTGCTTGAAAAACCAACAGTTTGAACTGTCTAAAAAACATAATTTATGTAAGAACTTACCTGATAAATTCATTTCTTTCATATTGGCAAAAGTCCATGAGCTAGTGACCTATGGGATATACAATCCTACCAGGAGGGGCAAAGTTTCCCAAACTTTAAAATGCCTATAAATACACCCCCTCACCACACCCACAATTCAGTTTAATGAATAGCCAAGTAGTGGGGTGATAAAGAAAGGAGTAAAAAGCATCAACAAAGGAATGTGGAAATAATTGTGCTTTATACAAAAATCATAACCACCATAAAAAGGGTGGGTCTCATGGACTCTTGCCAGTATGAAAAAAATGAATTTATCAGGTAAGTTCTTACATAAATTATGTTTTCTTTCATGTAATTGGCAAGAGTCCATGAGCTAGTGACGTATGGGATAGTAATACCCAAGATGTGGAACTCCACAGAGGAGTCACTAGAGAGGGAGGGATAAAATAATAACAGCCATTTTCTGCTGAAAAAAATAATTCAACAACCCAAAATATAAGTTTATTCTCATAATGAAAAGAAAAAACTTAAACATAAGCAGAGGAATCAAACAAACAGCTTTCTGAAAAACTTTTCTACCAAAAACTGCTTCCAAAGAAGCAAATACATCAAAACGGTAGAATTTAGTAAATGTATGCAAAGAAGACCAAGTTGCTGCTTTGCAAATCTGATCAACTGAAGCTTCATTCTTAAAAGCCCACAAAGTGGAGACTGATCTAGTAGAATGAGCTGTAATTCTCTGAGGCGGGGCCTGCCCGACTCCAAATAAGCCTGATGAATCAAAAGCTTTAACCAAGATGCCAAGGAAATGGCAGAAGCCTTCTGACCTTTCCTAGAACCAGAAAAGATAAGAAATAGACTAGAAGTCTTCCTGAAATCTTTAGTAGCTTCAACATAATATTTCAAAGCTCTTACCACATCCAAAGAATGTAAGCTTCTCTCCAAAGAATTCTTAGGATTAGGACACAAAGAAGGGACAACAATTTCTCTATTAATGTTCTTAGAATTCACAACCTTAGGTAGAAATTTAAATGAAGTCTGCAAAACTGCCTTATCCTGATGGAAAATCAGAAAAGGAGATTCACTAGAAAGAGCAGATAATTCAGAAACTCTTCTAGCAGAAGAGATGGCCAAAAGAAAAAACACTTTCCAAGAGGCATTTTAATGTCCAAAGAATGCATTGGGGGGTAGTTATCAAGCCGTCAACCTCAAATAAGCTGGAATTCCGCAGCGTATTTGTGGCGAGGCTGATTCGCCTTAGTTATCAAAGGCTACAGACCGGCAAAAGTAGAATTTTGTGACGTAAGCTTCGATCCGCCGGACTCAGTCCGACACAGATCTGACTACTTTTGCTAGTTATCAAAAAACTAGCAGGTACACTCGGCACTTTTCCGGCCCAGCATACCTGGTTTTCAATCCGCCGCCCTGGAGGCGGCGGATCCCATAGGAATCAATGGGAGTCTGACCATAGCGAAAGTTCATGTTCGCTGCTGCCAGACATCCCATTGATTCCTATGGGAGCTGTCTACACCTAACACCCTAACATGTACCCCGAGTCTAAACACCCCTAATCTGCCCCCCCTACACCGCCGCAACTAAATAAAGTGTTTACCCCCTAAACCGCCGCTCCCAGACCCCGCCGCCACCTACATTATACCTATTAACCCCTATCCTGCCCCCCCTATAATAAACTGATTAACCCCTAAACCGCCGCTCCCAGACACCGCCGCCACCTACATAATGCCTATTAACCCCTATCCTGCCCCCCTATACCGTCGCCACCTATAATAAAGTTATTGACCCCTATCCTGCTGATCCCAGACCTCGCCGCAACTAAATAAATAGTTTAACCCCTAAACCGCCGCTCCCAGACCCCGCCGCAACCTATATTAAACTTATTAACCCCTAATCTGCCCCCCCTACACCGTCGCCACCTATAATAAATTTATTAACCCCTATCCTGCCCCCCACTGTAATAAAATTATTAACCCCTAAACCTAAGTCTAACACTAACCCTAACACCCCCCTAACTTAAATATTAATTAAATAAATCTAAATAATATTTCTCTTATTAACTAAATTAATCCTATTTAAAACAAAATACTTACCTGTAAAATAAACCCTAATATAGCTACAATATAAATAATAATTATATTGTAGCTATCTTAGGATTTATTTTTATTTTACAGGCAACTTTGTATTTGTTTTAACTAGGTACAATAGCTATTAAATAGTTATTAACAATTTAATAGCTACCTAGCTAAAATAAAGAGAAATTTACCTGTAAAATAAATCCTAACATAAGTTACAATTACACCTAACACTACACTATACTTTAATAAATTATTCCTATTTAAAACTAAATACTTACCTGTAAAATAAACCCTAAGATAGCTACAATGTAATTAATAATTATATTGTAGCTATTTTAGGATTTATATTTATTTTACAGGTAACTTTGTATTTATTTTAGCTAGTAAGAATAGTTATTAAATAGTTATTAACTATTTAATAACTACCTAGCTAAAAGAGATACAAAATTACCTGTAAAATAAATCCTAACCTAAGTTACAATTAAACCTAACACTACACTATCAGTAAATTAATTAAATAAATTACCTACAAATAACTAAAATTAAATACAATTAAATAAACTAACTAAAGTACAAAAAATAAAAAAAATAAGTTACAAACATTTCAAAAATATTACAACAATTTTAAGCTACTTACACCTAATCTAAGCCCCCTAATAAAATAACAAAGCCCCCCCAAAATAAAAAAATTCCCTACCCTATTCTAAATTAAAAAAGTTCAAAGCTCTTTTACCTTACCAGCCCTTAAAAGGGCCTTTTGCGGGGCATGCCCCAAAGAAAACTGCTCTTTTGCCTGAAAAAGAAAAATACAACCCCCCCAACATTAAAACCCACCACCCACATACCCCTAATCTAACCCAAACCCCCCTTAAAATAACCTAACACTACCCCCCTGAAGATCATCCTACCTTGAGTCGTCTTCACTCAGCCGAGCAGCGATGGAACCGAAGAGGAGATCCGGAGCGGCAGAAGTCATCATCCAAGGGGCGCTGAAGAAATCTTCCATCCGATGAAGTCATCATCCAGGCGGCGCTGAAGAAGTCTTCCATCCGGGCGATGTCATCTTCCAAGCGGCGTCTTCAATCTTCATCCATCCAGAGTGGAGCGGAGCCATCTTCAGACGAGCCAACGTGGAGCCATACTCTTCTTCCCGACGACTACCGACGAATAGATATTCCTTTAAGGGACGTCATCCAAGATGAGGTAGGAAAAATCTGATTGGCTGATTGAATCAGCCAATCAGATTGAAGTTCAATCCGATTGGCTGATCCAATCAGCCAATCTGATTGAGCTCACATTCTATTGGCTGTTTCGATCAGCCAATAGAGTGTGAGCTCAATCTGATTGGCTGATTGGATAAGCCAATCGGATTGAACTTCAATCTGATTGGCTGATTCAATCAGCCAATCAGATTTTTCCTACCTTAATTCCGATTGGCTGATAGAATCCTATCAGCCAATCGGAATTGAAGGGACGCTATCTTGGATGACGTCCCTTAAAGGAATATCCATTCGTCAGTAGTCATCGGGAAGAAGAGGATGGCTCCGCGTCGGCTCGTCTGAAGTTGGCTCCGCTCCGGATGGATGAAAATTGAAGACGCAGCTTGGAAGATGACATCGCCCGGATGGAAGACTTCTTCAGCGCCGCCTGGATGATGACTTCATCGGATGGAAGATTTCTTCACGGCCCCTTGGATGATGACTTCTGCCGCTCCGGATCTCCTCTTCGGTTCCATCGGTGGTCGGCTGGCTGAAGACGACTAAAGGTAGGATGATCTTCAGGGGGGTAGTGTTAGGTTTATTTAAGGGGGGTTTGGGTTAGATTAGGGGTATGTGGGTGGTGGGTTTTAATGTTGGGGGGGTTGTATTTTTCTTTTTCCGGCAAAAGAGCAGTTTTCTTTGGGGCATGCCCCGCAGGGGCAGGATAGGGGTTAATAGGTATAATGTAGGTGGCGGCGGTGTCCGGGAGCGGCGGTTTAGGGGTTAATACATTTATAAGAGTTGCGGTGGGGTCTAGGAGCGGTGGTTTAGGGGTTAATACATTTATAAGAGTTGCGGTGGGGTCTAGGAGCGGCGGTTTAGGGGTTAATAACTTTATTGAGTTGCAGGGGGGTTCCGGGGGCGCCAGTATAGAGGGTAGAACAGTGTAGTTTAGTGTGGGTGCTTAGTGACAGGCTAGCAATAAAGCTTTAGAAAAGACGAAGAGCAGCGAGATCGGATGAGTGATAACTATCACAGTCCGCTGCTCATCGCCCCGTACTTGGTGCGCGGCTTTTTGACAGATTTATTGATAACTTAGGCGAAATTTTGCAGGTCCGCGGCGGCGATGGTAGGCGAGCTTAGGCGGGCGTATTGAACCGGCGAAGGCAGGTAAAGTAGACACGTTGATAACTACCCCCCATAGGCTCAAACGGAGAAGACTGTAAAGCCTTCAAAACCAAATTAAGACTCCAAGGAGTAGAAATTGATTTAATGACAGGCTTGATACGGACCAAAGCCTGTACAAAACAGTGAATATCAGGAAGCTTAGCAATATTTCTATGAAATAAAACAGAAAGAGCAGAGATTTGTCCTTTCAAGGAACTTGCAGACAAACCGTTATCCAAACCATCCTGAAGAAACTGTAAAATTCTAGGAATTCTAAAAGAATGCCAGGAGAATTTATGAGAAGAACACCATGAAATGTAAGTCTTCCAAACTTGATAATAAATCTTCCTAGAAACAGATTTACGAGCCTGTAACATAGTATTAATCACTGAATCAGAGAGACCTATATGACTAAGCACTAGGCTTTCAATTTCCATACCTTCAAATTTAATGATTTGAGATCCTGATGGAAAAATGGACCTTGAAACAGAAGGTCTGGCCTTAATGGAAGTGGCCAAGGTTGGCAACTGGACATCTGAACAAGATCAGCATACCAAATCCTGTGAGGCCATGCTGGAGCTACCAGCAACACAAACGATTGTTCCATGATGATCTTGGAAATCACTCTTGGAAGAAGAACCAGAGGCGGGAAGATATAAGCAGGTTGGTAACACCAAGGAACTACTAATGCATCCACTGCTTCCGCCTGAGGATCCCTGGACCTGGACAGGTACCTGGGTAGTTTCTTGTTTAGATCAGAAGCCATCAGATCTATTTCTGGAAGACCCCACATCTGAACAATCTGAGAAAATACATCTGGATGGAGCGACCACTCCCCCGGATGTAAAGTCTGATGCCTGAGATAATCCGCTTCCAAATTGTCTATACCTGGGATATGAACTGCAGAAATTAGACAGGAGCTGGATTCCGCCCAAGCAAGTATCCAAGATACTTCTTTCATTGCTTGGGGACTTTAAGTCCCACTCTGATGATTGACATATGCCACAGTTTTGATATTGTCTGTCTGAAAACAAATGAACGGTTCTCTCTTCAATAGAGGCCAAACGTGATGTCGCGAATAGTTCGCCGGCGAATAGTTCCCGGCGAACATAGCATATTTGTGTTTGCCGCGGTGGGCGAACATATGCGATGTTCAATCCGCCCCCTATTCGTCATCATTGAATAAACTTTGACCCTGTACCTCACAGTCAGAAGACACATTCCAGCCAATCAGCAGCAGACCCTCCCTCCCAGACACTCCCATCTCCTGGACAGCATCCATTTTAGATTCATTCGGAAGCTGCATTCTTAGTGAGAGGAGGGACAGTGTAGCTGCTGCTGATTTAATAGGGAAATCGATAGCTAGGCTAGTGTATTCAGTGTCCACTACAGTCCTGAAGGACTCATCTGATCTCTGCTGTAAGGAAAGCACCCCAAAAAGCCCTTTTTAGAGCTAGAACATCAGTCTGCTTTTTTTTTTTTCCTGTGTAATCTAATTGCAGTTGCCTGCCTGCCAGCGTGTGTGTCAGGCTCACAGCGTATACTGTGCCCACTTGCCCAGTGCCACCACTCATATCTGGTGTAACAGTAGTGTACATTTAAAAAAAAACAACACTTTTTTGACTGTGAAATAATAGCAGACAGCTGCCAGTACCCAAGATGGCCGCCAATAAGGTAGATGGGGAGGGTTAGAGAGCTGTTTTGGGGGGGATCAGGGAGGTTGGGGGCTAAGGGGGGATGCTACACCACAGCATATGTAAATATGCTAAAAAAATTAAAAACCTTTTATTTTAGTACTGGCAGACTTTCTGCCAGTACTTAAGATGGCGGGGACAATTGTGGGGTGGGGGAGGGAAGGGAGCTGTTTGGGAGGGATCAGGGGGTCTGATGTGTCAGGTGGGAGGCTGATCTCTACACTAAAGCTAAAATTAACCCTGCAAGCTCCCTACAAACTACCTAATTAACCCCTTCACTGCTAGCCATAATACACGTGTGATGTGCAGCAGCATTTAGCGGCCTTCTAATTACCAGAAAGCAACGCCAAAGTCATATATGTCTGCTATTTCTGAATAAAGGGGATCCCAGAAAAGTATTTACAACCATTTGTGCCATAATTGCACAAGCTGTTTGTAAATAATTTCAGTGAGAAACCTAAAATTGCATAAAAATTAAAAAAAATTTTTTAATTTCATCGCATTTGGCGGTGAAATGGTAGCATGAAATATACCAAAATGGGCCTAGATCAATACTTTGGGATGTCTACTACACTACACTTAAGCTAAAATTAACTCTACAAGCTCCCTACATGCTCCCTAATTAGCCCCTTCACTGCTGGGCATAAAACACGTGTGGTGCGCAGTGGCATTTAGCAGCCTTCTAATTACCAAAAAGCAACGCCAAAGCCATATAAGTCTGGTATTTCTGAACAAAGGGGATCCCAGAGAAGCATTTACAACCATTTATGCCATAATTGCATAAGTTGTTTGTAAATAATTTCAGTGAGAAACCTAAAGTTTGTGAAAAAGTGAACAATTTTTTTTTATTTGATCGCATTTGGCGGTGAAATGGTGGCATGAAATATACCAAAATGGGCCTAGATCAATACTTTGGGATGTCTTCTAAAAAAAAATATATACATGTCCAGGGATATTCAGGTATTCCTGACAGATATCAGGGTTCCAATATAACTAGCGCTCATTTTGAAAAAAAGTGGTTTGGAAATAGAAAAGTGCTACTTGTACTTATTGCCCTATAACTTGCAAAAAAAGCAAAGAACATGTAAACATTGGGTATTTCTAAACTCAGACAAAATTTAGAAACTATTTAGCATGGGTGTTTTTTGGTGGTTGTAAATGTATAACAGATTTTTGGGTTCAAAGTTAGAAAAAGTGCGTTTTTTTCCATTTTTTCCTCATATTTTATAATGTTAGGTGATTTATGCCCTTTATGGATTAAAACCAGACTCTGCATCAACTATGTAATTTTCCATGAGAGTTTTACCATGGATCCCCCTCCGGCATGCCACAGTCCAGGTGTTAGTCCCCTTGAAACAACTTTTCCATCACTATTGTGGCCAGAAAGAGTCCCTGTGGGTTTTAAAATTCGCCTGCCTATTGAAGTCTATGGCAGTTCGCCCGTTCGCAAACATTTGAGGAAGTTCGCATTCGCCGTTCGCAAACCCAAATTTTTATTTTCGCAACATCACTACAAAGAGCCCTGAAAATAGCACAGAGTTCTAAAATATTGATTGGTAACCTCGCCAATTGTGCTGTCAGAGATCCACAGACAGCTCCCCAACCTGAAAGACTTGCACAAAAGAGGCCCCTTCAACTATACGATGGTGATCTAACCACCAAGTCAGAGAGAGTCGAACATTGGAATTTAAGGATATTAATTGTGATATCTTTGTATAATCCCTGCACCATTGGTTCAGCATACAAAGCTGGAGAGGTCTCATATGAAAATGAGCAAAGGGGATCGCGTCCGATGCTGCAGTCATGAGACCTAAAACTTCCATGCACATAGCTACTGAAGGGAATGATTGAGACTGAAGGTTCCGACAAGCTGAAACCAATTTTAATCATCTCTTGTCTGTTAGAGACAGAGTCATGGACACTGAATCTATCTGGAAATCTAAAAAGGTGACCCTTGTCTGAGGAATCAAAGAACTTTTTGGTAAATTGATCCTCCAACCATGTCTTTGAAGAAACAACACTAGTTGATTTGTGTGAGATTCTGCAGAATATAAAGACTGAGCTAGTACCAAGATATCGTCCAAATAAGGAAACACCGCAATACCCGTTCTCTGATTACAGAGAGTGGGGCACCAAGAACCTTTGAAAAGATTCTTGGAGCTGTCGCTAGGCCAAATGGAAGAGCAACAAAATGGTAATCCTTGTCTAGAAAAGAGAATCTCAGAAACTGATAGTGGTCTGGATGAATCGGAATATGAAGATATGCATCCTGTAAGTCTATTGTGGATATATAATGCCCTTGCTGAACAAAAGGCAGAATAGTCCTTATAGTCACCATTTTGAAAGTTGGCACTCTTACATAACGATTCATCAAAATTTTCAGATCCAGAACCGGCCTGAATTAATTTTCTTTCTTTGGGACAATGAATAGATTTGAATAAAACCCCAGACCCTGTTCCTGAAACGGAACTGGTATGATTACCCCTGAAAGCTCCAGGTCTGAAACACACTTCAGAAAAGTCTGAGCCTTTACTGGATTTGCTGGGATGCGTGAGAGAAAAAATCTTCTCACATGAGTTCTTACTCTGAATCCTATTCGGTACCCTTGAGAGACAATACTCTAAATCCATTGATTTTGGACAGAATCTGCCCAATTGTTTTGGAAGAATCTTAATCTGCTCCCTACCAGCTGAGCTCGAATGAGGGCCGCACCTTCATGCAGACTTGGGGGCTGGCTTTGGTCTCGGCTTGGATTTACTCCAAGTTGAAGAAGGTTTCCAATTGGAACCAGATTATTTGGGGAAGGATTAGGTTTCTGTTCCTTACTTTGTCAAAAGAAACGAAATTGGTTAGAAGTTTTAGATTTACCCTTAGGTCTTTTATCCTGAGGTAAAAAAACTCCCTTCCCCCCAGTGACAGTTGAAATAATCAAATCCAACTGAGAACCAAATAACTCATTACCTTGGAAAGAAAGAGATAGTAATCTAGACTTAGATACCATGTCAGCATTCCAAAATTTGAGCCACAAAGCTCTTCTAGCTAAAATGGCTAAAGACATAGATTTAACATCAATTTTGATGATATCAAAAATGGCATCACAGATAAAATGATTAGCATGTTGAAGCAAGCAAACAATGCTAGACAAATCAGGATCCATTTCCTGTTGGGCTAAGCTTTTCAACCAAAAAGTTGATGCAGCTGCAACATCAGCCATAGAAATGGCAGGCCTAAGAAGATGGCCAGAATATAAATAAGCTTTCCTTAGATAGGATTCAAGTTTCCTAACTAAAGGATCTTTAAAAGAAGTACTATATTCCATAGGAATAGTAGTACATTTAGCAAAAGTAGAAATAGCCCCATCAACTTTGGGGATCTTTTCCCAAAACTCCAATCTAACTGCTGGCAAAGAATATGATTTTTTAAACCTTGAAGAAGGAATAAAAGAAGTACCAGGCCTATTCCATTCCTTAGAAATCATATCAGAAATAGCATCAGGAACTGAAAAAACCTCTGGAGTAACCACAGGAGGTTTATAAACAGAATTTAAACGTTTACTAGTTTTAATATCAAGTGGACTAGTTTCCTCAATATCCAATGTAATCAACACCTCTTTTAACAAGGAATGAATATACTCCATTTTAAATAAATAAGTAGATTTGTCAGTGTCAATATCTGAGGAAGGATCTTCTGAATCAGATAGATCCTCATCAGAGGAGGATAATTCAGTATGTTGTCGGCCATTTGAAATTTCATCAACCTTATGAGAAGTTTTAAAATACCTTTTACATTTATTAGAAGGTGGGATGGCAGACAAAGCCTTCTGAATCGCATCAGCAATACAATCTTTTATATTCACAGGTATATCATGTACATTAGATGTTGAAGGAACAACAGGCATTGTACTATTACTTTTGGACACATTCTCTGCATGTAAAAGCTTATCGTGACAACTATTACATACCACAGCTGGAGATATAATCTCCACAAATTTACAACAAATGCACTTAGCTTTGGTAGAACTGTTATCAGGCAGCAGGGTTCCAACAGTGGTTTCTGAGACAGGATCAGATTGAGACATCTTGCAAATGTAAGAGAAAAAACAACATATAAAGCAAAATGATCAATTTCCTTATATGGCAGTTTCAGGAATGGGAAAAAAATGCAAACAGCATAGCCCACTGACATATAAAAGGCAAGAGGCGGGAGCCTAGCCATGTTCTGATATGGCCACATTTTAGAAGTGCTCTGTAGTCCCTTGTGTCTTTCACCTACAATCTAATTTTCCGGCCATCACAATAACCCTCTACAAGATTGGGTAACGCTGCCCTAGTCCCCAGGACTCAGAAAATATAACTTTTTGTCTTATTGATGAAGGCATCCCCTTCTTCTCTAACTAATCCTTCTGACTTTTGATTTTCTATCCTTCTTCTTTATCCTCTTTTTCTTCTCTTCTCCCCCAGGGTTTTTTTTTTTTCTCCCCCCCCCACCAACTTGCACACACCCACTACCTTTGCCCCCTGGTCTCATTGTTAAACACTTATGGCAAAGATGGCAGGCCAACATACTAGAGTTAGGCCTCACCTGATAGAACTCATAACCATTAATGCAAAGGGAATCAACAGCCCCTCCAAATGCTCCATAGTGTTAAAAGATCTGCAAAGATTGGGAGGGAGTATAGTTTTTTGCAGGAAACGCGTTTTGCAATAAATCATGAACCAAAGTGGTACAATCGACAATACCCTGTCGCTCACTTTGCTTCTGGCCCAAAAAAAAAGAATGGGGTTGGAATCATTTTTAGCGCAGGAACACCTTTTCAACTCTCACAAAGTTATGCGGATCCGGAGGGTAGATTCTTGGTATTCACAGGTTCTTTGTTTGGTAGGCCCATCACACTGGCCAACATATACTGCCCCAACAACTCCCAGCACCTCTTTCTCCAGAAGGTCACCCGAAAAATTCTTGAAATGCAGTCGGGAGTCCTGTTCCTCGGAGGGGACTTTAACGCACCCCTTGACCCCACTCTTGATACCTCCAATGGCCTCTCCAGTGCCCCGCACAAAACACTTAAATGGGTGGCTGCCTCACTGGCAGAATTAGCGATACATGACATATGGCACACGCATCATCCAACTGACCAAAATTATACATTCTATTCGCATCCACACCGAAAATATTCCAGAATAGATTATCTATTCACAGATTCTACAGGATTGATTGTCACTAAGTCTAGCAGAATCCACGCGATTACCTGGTCCGACCACGCCCCAGTGGGCTGCTCTATTCAGTGGCCAAGTGTCCCTATCACTCCCTTCATGTGGACACTTGACGACACGCTCCTAGATGACTCGGTGTTTGACGCTGACATCAGGAGATAATTAGCTTAATTCTTTTGCCTCAATACAGGCGATGACTTGGATGGCACCACTATATGGGAAGCTCACAAATGCACCATAAGAGGGCTCCTGATAGAGTGGAAAGCGAGGCTTAAGAAAATAAGAAGAGAGCGTTACAGTAATCTCTTATTACAAGTTGAAAAAACAGAGCAGTTTCACAAAAAATACCCGCGTGATGACCCGGGTCTGGAACGGTTGATACTGGCCAGGAAAAATCTGCTACAATTTCTGCAGGAGGACTATCAGAAACAAGCCCTTATTTTAAGACAGCTTTATTTTGAACAGTGCGACAAGCCTTGAAAGCTTCTCGCTAGAGCGATTAATAGGAAAAAATTAAAGGCTTATGTTCATCACATGTTAAATGAAGAGGGAGGGGTTAAAGCGGATGCTGACTCTATAGCCGAGATCTTTAGGAATTATTATGAATCCCTTTATAATCTGAGAAAGCCGGACCATGGTGGTGATGCCTCACCCACACTACAACAGGAGGAGGAAGCTACGCGTGTTTACCTTGAGTCCGCTGACCTCCGGACGATCACGGAGGAGGACAGAAATTTCTTAGATTCCCCAATTACAAGGGAAGAGGTTCAGAAAGCAATCAAGGATCTTCCATCGGGCAAAAGCCCTGGACCTGATGGCTTTGGCCTAAGATACTATAAAAATTATGCTGAGATTCTTGTACCCGAATTGACAAACTTGTTTGCCTCCCTGTCTGAGACTCCCAGGCTCCCTAGGTCCATGCTTGAAGCATATATAGCAGTTATCCCTAAGCCGGGAAAACCCTCCGATAGGCCCGAGAATTTCAGACCAATATCTCTTTTAAATTCGGATGTGAAGATTCTTGCAAAAATCATAGCGTTGAATATACTACTCCCTGGTTTGATCTCCGCCTATCAGGTGGGCTTTATACCGGCCTAAGAGGCTAGAGACAATACTCTCAAAATACAACAGATGATAGCGTACGCCCATATACACAAGTTACCGCTCTCCCTGGTCACTACAGATGCAGAGAAGGCATTTGATCGGATTAACTGGACGTTTATCCGATTGACCCTAGAGAAATTTGGTTTTGGCCCGGGCATTATAAACACCATCATGTCTCTATACTCTGCTCCGAATGCTCGGGTGAGGGTAAATGGTACTCTCTCAGATACTTTCATGATCAACAACGGGACGAGACAGGGGTGCCCCCTCTCACCCCTTTTATTTGCCCTTACTATCGAGGTATTGGCAAGCAAAATCAGAAACAATCCGACGGTGAAAGGGCTTCTAGTTGGCAATGCCGAACATAAACTGTCGATGTATGCCGACGACATCCTCCTAACGCTCTCAGACTCTGCAATCTCTCTGAAGGAGGCACTTCTGGAAATCAAAACCTACGGTTCTGTTTCAAACTTTCTTCTCAACCCTTAGAAATCTGAAATCATTAATATCACAGAACACCCGGACCGCTTTGCCGCTTCGACGGCCGATTGCCCGCTGAAAGTGGCCAGGCATAGTATAAAATACCTGGGCATCACTATCACACCCCGCGCTCATGAAATAGTTGACCTAAATTACAAAAAAATATGTGACGAAGTCCTTAGGGACCTGTCTAATTGGAAAAAGAAAACAATCTCCTGGATGGGTCGTATAGGAGTAGTTAAAATGAATTTGCTGCCAAGAATACTTTACATCATGCAGACAGTCCCGTCGGTTTCAGCCTCTCATTACCTTCAACGTATTCAAACGGGCATTGAGGCATACATATGGAATGGGATAAGACCCCCCAGGGTTAAAAGGTCTACATTATACCTACCTAGGGATAGGGGCGGTCTCGGAGTTCCAATCCTGAGAGAATATCAAAATGCTATCTTTCTCCAGAGGGTGGTGGAATGAAGTCGTAATTCTTGTAACAAACTTTGGATCCAAATTGATAATGAGATCCTTCAGCGGGGAAATGTTGGGGCCCTGGCCTGGATAACGGCTAAAAATCACCCGGCTTCTATTACACAGTACCCGATGATCTCTGACACCCTAAATATCTGGGACAGGGTACTGAGCGAGAGTGCGTATGTCTCAACTCATACCTCACCAAACATACCTATACGGGAAAACCCTGATCTGGGGTTGGAGCTCCCGAAGCGCAATAAGGGAGAAACTTATACACTAGCTGAGACAGTTTTCTCTAATATTCTACAACATGATCAAATCAAAACACAGGCTGATCTGGCCGAGTGGGACCGGACCATTTTTTCATCCTGGTACAGAGTGGCTCAGGTCGCTCACTACTTCGATACTTGTAAAGATCGAGGGGCATTGATAAGATACAGAACACCGTTTGAGGTGTTGTGCACTATGCAGCAGACACCAGTTCATTTAATCTCTCATTTATATCAACTCTTATTGAGCAGAGGAGGAACTGCCCTCCCAACATTTGCCTCCGAAATACCCACTAAGGATTGGTTAAAGATCTTTAGGAAAACCAAAAAAGCTTCTATTTCAGCAAAGGTTCAGGAAATGCACTATAAGCTAATAAGTAGATGGTACTTGATGCCCCAAAGGTTGCGGAAGATCTACCCTCACACGGGTGGGGGGTGCTGGAGGGGTTGCGGGGGAGAGGGATCCCTCCTTCACTTATGGTGGACATGTCCACAGATACAGCCCTTCTGGGAGGAGGTGTTGGGAAAAATGAGCAAAGTCCTTAAAACCATCATTCCCCCTAAAACAACATATCTGATATACCATGAGCTACCTAAAATCACTGGAGTGGACAGACACCTACTCTTTATGCTAATGTTGAACGGCGCGAAAGGGCTTATCCCAGCGCATTGGAAGAGCCCTCAGACTCCGAAAGTCCAGGAGTGGAAGCATAGAGTTGGGGACCTACTTAGACTAGAGCGATATAATTTTCTTAAAACAGGAAGACTAGCTACACATGAGATGATGACACTAACATGGGATGGTAAAGGATTTTGACTCTTTTAAACCAATGCAACCCTTTTCCATTTTTCCCCTCTTCCTCGTTGCTCCCTTCCGCCCTTCCCCCCTTCTCTCATTACCAATTTCCCCCCCATCCCTCCCTTTCTTCCCCTCCCCCCTTTTTTTTATTTTTTTATTTTAATTCCCGGCACTCTTGACGGGTGGAGACATCAGGCCTTATGTTACCTTCAGTAGTATGAAGCAAGTATACTGAAGATCTATATATACTCATATGTTTAAATACCTGTTGTCAAACTCCTAAGTTTATGTTATGATTGACTATATGGACCATCTAGCACTACGAACACTCTGTTCGTAGAAACAAGCTCAAGAATTATGGACTAACTTCACGAAAAAATATGACAAAGGACCTATTTAACTCAAACTTGTTTGATGCATTTACTATTTGATTATTTATGTTTATTGGTTAACAAAATCACAAATACTCAGTTACTTCTGTATTCTCTTCAGAACCATATTGCATTGCCTTAACAAAATATGTATGTTTATATGTGTGAAAGAATGCCAAACTTGTCAACATTTAATAAAGCTTGTTTGGAAAAAAAAAAAAAGAAAAAGAAAAGGCAAGAGGCATATAGGAATGGGGTTTTAAATAATGAAATTATTTGGCACCAAGTATGACGCACAATGCAAACTGAATTTTTTTTGGTGCTAACAACATCCGGAAATGACACTCTCGCATCATCGGACTTACCTTCATGCCAAAAAAATTCTCACGCCAAGAATGATGCAATAAACTTTGGCATTTGAACCCTTGCGAGCCTAATTTTGCCTGTGAAATTTAATTAAAAAGCAGTCAATTGAAAAAAGACTAAACCCCAGGTAAGAAAAATATTTTCCTAAATATGTTTTTCTCCCAAATATGAAAATGATAGTCTGCAAAAGGAAATATACATAAACCTGACTCATGGCAAATATAAGTTCAATACATATATTTAGAACTTTACAGTATATTAATGCATAAAGTGACAAACCATAGCTGAGAGTGTCTTAAGTAATGAAAACATACTTACCGAAAGACACCCATCCATATATAGCAGATAGCCAAACCAGTACTGAAACAGTTATCAGTAGAAGTAATAGAATATGAGAGTATATCGTCGATCTGAATAAGGGAGGTAGGAGATGAATCTCTACGACCAATAACAGAAAACCTATGAAATAGATCTCCCGCGAGGAAAACCATTGCATTCAATGGACGATACTCCCTTCACAATCCTCTGACATTCACTGTACTCCGTGAAGAATCAGGCTTCAAAATGCTGAGAAGCGTATATCAACGTAGAAATCTTAGCACAAACTTACTTCACCATCTCCATAGGAGGCAAAGTTTGTAAAACTGAATTGTGGGTATGGTGAGGGGTGTATTTATAGGCATTTTGAGGTTTGGGAAACTTTGCACCTCCTGGTAGGATTGTATATCCCATACGTCACTAGCTCATGGACTCTTGCCAATTACATGAAAGAAAAGCAGGTCCAAAAATAAATTGCTCTTGGGATCTGTTCTTATGAATGAAAACATAAAAATTTAAATCGACCATCATTGTGTCTATGGCAAATTACTTTGTAATCTCTCTAAACCTTACCACTTACCCTTGTTGTCATTAAGTCTATTCATGACTGAATTATAGAAAATCTCTAATGTAAAGAGACCAGTATTTTGGAAAGCTATTTTGGCAACTTACAAAGACCGCTTCTATAATCTGAATACCTGGAAACGAAATGTCTTAAAGGGACACTAAACCCACATTTTTAAGCAACTTTCTTATTTACTCCTATTATCAATTTTTCTTTGTTTTCTTGGTATCTTTATTTAAAAAAGCAGGAATGTAAGCTTACGAGCCAGCCCATTTTTGGGTCAGCACCCTAGATAGCGCTTGCTGATACAGAAAGAAATGGACCAACATGGCATTGTAGGGTCCAATTATAAAATTTACACACAGGGTAAACAGCAAATAATCCAAAAGAGTAAATCATAGTCCATAAAACTCCTTTGTAGCTGGCCCAATAAAAAAATCATATGACTGGTTACTGGCATTATAAAGCCCAATGGACTCAGGCAGCCCTGACAGTCATCAGATGGTGTCCTTTTCTTGGAGGGGGAGAGGACTATCTTCTATCATCTGTACAAGAAACCTTATGCCACCAGGCAGAGGGATTACAGGGGTGTTGTAATATATTTCTATGTACTTCAATGAGGGACAAGACAATATACCTACTAACTGATGTGGATTGGAGTGTAATAGAAATCCCCACGAAAATCAAATCACAATAATAAAAATATTATTCCTGCAAGAAAAATCTACCATAAAAAGTGCTTTTTCATTTGTTTCTTGGTCTTCTTTCCATGTATATGTGTCTATATTTATTTTTCTAAAGCAAATAACAACTGACCTTCTGATATGGATGAACTGATACACTTTAAAACAAATTAAAGATTAATAAAATAAAAAAAAAATGTATTTACCTGTTCTCTCCTTGAGGTCATAGGAAGGTTTGATAATTCCACCTTACTTTTAGTACTTTTTGATTTCCTAAAATAGACAAACAATATCAATAATTGTTAAGGAAATTTCACATTTGAGAGAAGTATCTCTCTTGTGGTGGGTGTACTTCTTTCTGGGCTAGATGCTCAATTAAATCATTAGAAATTCTTACTTGTTGGCAACTGCCAGGGAATAGAGGTGGCGTGAACCTGATTTTGTTTTCACAAATATTGGCAAATATTAGCTTAAATATAAGAAGCAGTGTATCTTTAGGGCCTGCATGATTCAGCACCATGATATTTGGTAGCATTTTTTTTGTAGATCTTCTTAGAACTTAGGGGGGGATTACATAGAAAATTTCCTTGGCCCTGGATGTCTTGTGGGACAATGTAAGTCATCATATTCTAATGTTGTTTTATAGTAAAAATGGAAGAGATAAGCAGGTACATAGTCTATTTTCCTCACAGGACATTAATCTCTTTTCTTTTTTGTTATGAGATCTCATTTATGTTTTATTTTTTTCTCTTTATTGAATTCAGGAATTTCCTGACCTATCCTCCTAATGGTTTCTCTATTTTATCGTGCGTTGTTGATGAGAAATGATCATTGATCAGATAAATGTTATCTCATTCTATTTATTAAGAAATTCAGGAATTGTTTCCAGTCTATCAGCTGAATTTTATTGCTGGGGTTTTTAGCAGAAAAAGAGCACTTTTCATAGCAATGCAATTGCAATCACAGGTTTTCAGTTGTTTCTTAGAGCCATGAACACGTTTTCAGCTTTCGGAAAAAAAGCTGCAATTTTAACATGGAGACAATCCATGTTCAACAGGTTTTCGAGACCGTAAAAGAAAGGACACAGAGGCGCCACAATGGCCTAGTACCACTGACACAAGTGAAATAGATAGCAAGACAAAAGGTACTCACAAGCGTGATGCACCCTAAGGGGCTAGTGTGGCAGGCTGGAACTTTTGCAGTAGTCCAGCTCACTGTATATAAACTGGCTATTATCCAAACTAGGAAATATCCACAGGGGTCTTCTTCAACTCCTATTAACATAGAAAGCCCCTCCAAGTGCAATATAGGCAGACTGGGACTTCACAGCCGCCCAGCTGACTGCACTCCACTGCCCAGCAGATGTTACTCTCAAAACCAAGGTTCAGGATGATGAAATCCAAATGACACCAGCAAGTGTATGTTAAAAACAAATTTCTTTATTTGAAAGCGACGCGTTTCTTAGCCGTTGTGTGGCTGTTTCCTCAGGCTAATACTTGACCACCTTACATCAAATTCGACACCTAAAGGTATTTGATAAAGTCCTGAACTGGACTTTTTGACATGTTTGCACTATTGAAAGACAATTTGAAATAATTCTATTATTTTACACATGTGCAAGACAGCATGAAATGGTCACAGACAACATTTTAGAGGTGTATTTGTATTCATGGTCTACATTAATTAAAGCTCTATTCATCGTTATTGCATAGTCTGTCTGCAATGGGCAGGACACAAATTTACATATGTGTATGCATTTAATACTTGATATCCTGTACAGTTTATGAGATCTGCAGGAAAAGTTAGAAAATGGAAATCACAACTGCAGGATCTAAAAATAGTATAGCAATCACGTGATAATTTCGCTTACACAATGTACTAAGGGATTAATTCAAAAGAACTCAAATTTAATCTTAAGGGGTGTGAAAAGGCCATTGTATATGTTAGTGTAATGCCTGCATGATGTTGCTGTCACTTAAAGACTGCTTCTCTGATCCTGTCAATCAGACAGTTTGGGGCATAGCCTTCATTCAGTCTATTGGTGGAACTTACCTGCCTAATTAATCATCCTCCACCTGATTCCTGTGGCCTCTATTTAGGAAACTCTCAGGCCTAGGTTTAATGCACCAGCTTTGATGTTGTTTCTGAAAGCAGATCACACGGTGCCTTAGTGATTTCAAGTTTACCGTCCTACCTCTTGACTTATGCCTGTTTTCTACTAACCGCAAGTACCCAGATATATTCTGCTTTGTTTCCTGGACACAACAATGTTGTATACTCTAAACTCTGCAACAAATCTCATTTACAAGTCTGTATTGCTGTGCTCATTCAGTCATCTGCTACAACCGTGTTATAGCCTGACCTCTGCATTATATTTGTTACCAATCTGTTTGCTGTTATTATCCAGTCATCTGCTTCAGCTGCTGTGTGTACTCCGATTCCTGCAGCTACTAATTTGTATTTCTGTTATTAGCCAGTCATTTGCTACAGCTATATAATGCATTCTGAATCCTGAAACATAACAATTATCAGTTAAGTGTTATTGTTATTTACAGTCTTCTGTCTCAGCCATATTGTATGCTCTGTGTCCTGCAGCACGGGTGGAACTACCATTGGTGCAGCAGGTGCAGTAACACCAATGTCCAAGTGCTATAGCAGCCAGTCTATACATAGGCATGGGGAATTGTGTAAACTCTTAATGCAGGGGAGTTTTTTTTATTAGTGTAGGTTGCAGGTTCATGTATCCTAACACTCATTATACAGAGCAGTATGTATATTACTACTGTTGTGTACTACTGAGTTAACTTTGGGGCCCTCTGTTCAGGAGCTCTGCTACTTTCCTGCAGCATGTCTCAGTTGCCAGGATCTCTCACTGTGTTTGTCTGCAGTCATCCACTCTGATGCTCAATACAACCTGTTTTCTATGAAGCTTAAATATGTTGCATAGATGTGTTTTCCAGTTCCTGAACCTTGCAATAACTCCATGCAATTATGAATAACAGAATCTAAACTATCCACTTCCAGGATCCTGATTCCCGGGTAAAGCGTCAGTGTCTCCAACTCCCTACCACTCCCCCGAGGGTCTGTCTCCTAAGTTACATTCGTTTGTAATTCCAGTTTCGATCCCAATAACAAGTTCTTGGCAACCAAAAACACTTTAAGGATTTTTTCGAGCCCATTTATGGCTTTAGGCTTTTAGCGGCTAAATCTATTTTGGATTGTGATCACACAATTTGCATATAAGCTGAAACTAAATCCAAGTTGCCAGCTGTTTTTATGTTCTCTAGCACTTCATACGTTTTCTAGAGCTTCAAACATTTCTGATATGAAGTGTTATATTATTTGCTTGTTAAAATGAATAAAGAAATGTAATAAAAAAAATGTTAATATCAAACATGGACTTCAGATAAAAATATATCTTCATTACAGACTTTTTGTGACAACAATGCTATCCTTTAACTATATTTAATTACATATATTTTTGGATATCTACTAAAATGGATAATCCCTAACCCTAATATATTTTGTTTATTTCATCATCAGTATGGAAGTGACATAAATTAAAATTTCTATAGAATATAAAAATATATATATCCTGGCTTTTTGTGTGTATCAACTACCAACCAAAGTTGTCCATGTTATGCAATCAATTGCGTTCTGCTAGGCTGCCAACTGTTACATTAAATCCTGAAGAATATACACTTTTGTCAACTCACCCAAACTATAGCATGAAAGATTATCTCACCTGAATGCATTTTTTTGGCAATAAACATTTCAAAAGCATTAACTGCTTCTATTTATACATATAGGTACATATATGCCTGTCTTGTCTATCCATCTATCTCCAGCTAGTTGCAATAAATTATGTTAGGAGTATATGAACACATATTCATGTAGAGTAACTTAGCTTACTAGCAATTACATTTTCTTGTTATAAGTGAAGTGCATTTTAATTGTTAATACATTTAATGAAAGCAACCTTCGTTCTATAAAACAGCTGTAAAATTGCATGAAGAACCAAAATATACTCTACCTTGTAATACAAACAAATGTAATGATAATGCCGGCCACGACAAGAGCGACGAGAGTACATCCTCCATAGACAAAAGGAGCGAAAAGGGAGCTTTCTAAACAAAGATTAAAAAAAGTTAAACCTAAATTTTAAAAAATCTACAACTGATAAACCACCCAAAATGTAAAATCTGTGAACAAGATTGTAAGAGCAGAACATTTTTTTATGAATCTTGATGACATTTTTTGGGTGTTTTCTTTCTGAAAACTATACTATTTTTACAAAATGGAGACAAAATGTGATTACAATGGAAGAACGGTTATATTCAAATACATCTAAGAATATATTGTAAAATATATATGAAGAATATATTGTATGCATACACATAAAGAGAATAGCAAATGCCTAAATTCTCTTGAATATTGAATAGCAGATACATAAAATCCCTTTAATACTGAGCTGGGGGCATACATACATTAGTACTGCAAATATTTTAACCATCACTAAATCTCATCAACATTTATACTTTAGACATATGAACATCATGCTTTAATTCTAGTGTTTGTGTGTGAGTGTAGAGAGAGTTGTGTATAGGTAGAATGAATTTATGATGAATAATATAGTACAAATTATTAAAGGGACAGTCTAGGCCAAAATAAACTTTCATGATTCAGATAGAGCATGTAATTTTAAACAATTTTCCAATTTACTTTTATCACCAATTTTGCATTGTTCTCTTGGTATTCTTAGTTGAAAGCTTAACCTAGGAGGTTAATATGCTAATTTCTTAGACCTTGAAGCCCACCTCTTTCAGATTGCATTTTAACAGTATTTCACCACTAGAGGGTGTTAGTTCACATATTTCATATAGATAACACTGTGCTCGTGCACGTGAAGTAATCTGGGAGCAGGCACTTATTGGCTAGACTGCAAGTCTGTCAAAAGAACTGAAAAAAGGGGCAGTTTGCAGAGGCTTAGATACAAGATAATCACAGAGGTTAAAAGTATATTATTATAACTGTGTTGGTTATGCAAAACTGGGAAATGGGTAATAAAGGGATTATCTATCTTTTAAAACAATAACAATTCTGGTGTAGACTGTCCCTTTAAGGGCCAAATAACAAGTGGAGCACTAAATTATCAACAGTATTAGAACGAGGCTCCCAGTGGAGTCTATGGAATCATGCTGAATGTTTCCTAGCAATGCGAACACAAGCTCCCGTTCGCAATGTGCTTTATTCGTATTACCAGTGCACATTAGAGTGCGCTGGTATTACTCAGTGGAGCACTAACATTGCTTGCACACAATCGATATTTAGCGCTCCACCCGTATTCTAGCCCTAAATCTGTATAGAGCTGGTAAAGTTTCTACCTACAGTATGTTCATTTTAAATGTTAAAAATAGAGATTATGGAAACTAACTGCTTCCTTTCTTGTCGAGAGCTGCAAGAGAATGACTGGAAGTGGCAGGGAGAGGAGGAGCTATATAGACAGCTCTGCTGTGGGTGATCCTCTTGCAGCTTCCTGTTGGGAAGGAGAATATCCCACAAGTAATGGATGATCCGTGGACTGGATACACCTTACAAGAGAAATAGAGATTATGGAAACAGTTGCCTGACTAAAAATACTTCTTAATGCAAACAGCCTGCTAGATTTCAAAGTTACTGAGATGTTCTCTATTGCGTCATTATTTCTGTGCTACACAATGTGATTTTGAATGTAACATATATTCTTTTTCTTATTAAAATATTGCTGTGCTAGATATTCAGACATTTCACTCTCTGTAATAAAATAAAGCATATGATCACAAAAGCCATTTTCTCTATACTGAATTGCATTTCTGACTTTATATGTACTGTGCAGTTATTTCCAAAGTTTTGTTCTACTCAATAAGCTACAAGAGTGACACAATAATGAAAGGCTTCGCTTTTCTATTCCAAATTTGGCAAAGAAACAGAAATTAAGGAAAATGGAAAGCTATTTTGAGTACTTGAGTATTTTGGAATACTAACAACATTCTTTTTTATCAGAACGTGTGTTACAAATAGGCTGCCTGGCTGTTTAAAGGGATATGAAACCCAAACTTTTTTGTTCATGATTCAGAAAGAACATTTGATTATAAACAACTTTTTAGTTTACTTCTATTATCAAAATGTATTTGTTCTCTTGGTATCATTTGTTGAAAAACAGGGACGTATATTTAGGAGCCGGCCTATTTCTGGAGCACTATATGGCAGCAGTTTTGCAAGAATGTTATCTATTTGCAAGAGCACTAGATGGCAGTACCATTTCCTACCTAGGTATCTCTTCAACAAAGAATATCATGTGAACAAAGCAAATTTGATAATAGAAAATTGGAAACTTTTTTTAAAAACGTATGCTTTTTCTAATTCACAAAAATATGTATTTCCCTTTTAAGTAAACTGAAAAGTGAATCTAAATAATATAAATGTTTGACATAAACAACGTACATACCTAGAACAGTCACTACTACAATATGCTACACTAACACATATACTCAATTTCCTAATTAACCCCTTCCAGACGTTAGGACGTTCCATGCCATCCTAACTGCGCTGGGCTTTAGCGCCATTAGGACGGCATGGAATGTCCTAGCAGTTTGGCTGTACTGAAGCCAACTGCGCTTCTTGAATGGGATTGCAGCCTGGAGGGTGTGACCCTATCCCATCTCATGATCACATGCACGATCGTGTGATTTCAATTTGTTGCCTAACCGCTAATCCTAACAAACCTAAACCAAAGTACCCCATGACCAAAAGCTAACACTGCACTAATAAACATCTAAACCGCCACAAACCCACCGCAGGCTGCTAACTATTAACCTTTAAACCACCACATACATACTAAAAGAACTATCTTATCAACCCCTATGCCACCACATACCCACGGAAACAACTATTAACCCCTACATCGCTAACTATAAACCCTTATGCCGCCATATACCCACCACAATCAACTAACTATAAAATAAAGACAGCCAATTCCTGCTGAAAATAATCCACACCCAAAATAAAGTTTAATGAAAAACATAAACAGAAGATTCAAACTGAAACCGCTGCCTGAAGTACTTTTCTACCACAAACTGCTTCAGAAGAAGAAAATACATCAAAATGGTAGAATTTAGTAAAAGTGTGCAAAGAGGACCAAGTTGCTGCTTTGCAAATCTGATCAATCGAAGCTTCGTTCCTAAACGCCCAGGAAGTAGAAACTGACCTAGTAGAATGAGCTGTAATCCTTTGAGGCGGAGTTTTACCCGACTCAACATAGGCATGATGAATTAAAGATTTCAACCAAGATGCCAAAGAAATGGCAGAAGCTTTCTGGCCTTTTCTAGAACCGGAAAAGATAACAAATAGACTAGAAGTCTTTCGGAAAGACTTAGTAGCTTCAACATAATCTTTCAAAGCTCTAACAACATCCAAAGAATGCAACGATTTCTCCTTAGAATTCTTAGGATTAGGACATAATGAAGGAACCACTATTTCTCTACTAATGTTGTTGGAATTCACAACTTTAGGTAAAAATTCAAAAGAAGTTCGCAACACCGCCTTATCCTGATGAAAAATCAGAAAAGGAGACTCACAAGAAAGAGCAGATAATTCAGAGACTCTTCTGGCAGAAGAGATCGCCAAAAGAAACAAAACTTTCCAAGAAAGTAATTTAATGTCCAATGAATGCATAGGTTCAAACGGAGGAGCTTGAAGAGCCCCCAGAACCAAATTCAAACTCCAAGGAGGAGAAATTGGCTTAATGACAGGTTTTATACGAACCAAAGCTTGTACAAAACAATGAATATCAGGAAGATTAGCAATCTTTCTGTGAAAAAGAACAGAAAGAGCAGAGATTTGTCCTTTCAAAGAACTTGCGGATAAACCTTTATCTAAACCATCCTGAAGAAACTGTAAAATTCTCGGAATTCTAAAAGAATGCCAAGAAAAATGATGAGAAAGACACCAAGAAATATAAGTCTTCCAGACTCTATAATATATCTCTCTGGATACAGATTTACGAGCCTGTAACATAGTATTAATCACAGAGTCAGAGAAACCTCTTTGACCAAGAATCAAGCGTTAAATCTCCATACCTTTAAATATAAGGATTTGAGATCCTGATGGAAAAAAGGACCTTGCGACAGAAGGTCTGGTCTTAGCGGAAGAGTCCACGGATGGCAAGAGGCCATCCGGACAAGATCCGCATACCAAAACCTGTGAGGCCATGCCGGAGCTACCAGCAGAACAAACGAGCATTCCTTCAGAATCTTGGAGATTACTCTTGGAAGAAGAACTAGAGGCGGAAAGATATAGGCAGGATGATACTTCCAAGGAAGTGATAATGCATCCACTGCTTCTGCCTGAGGATCCCGGGATCTGGACAGATACCTGGGAAGTTTCTTGTTTAGATGAGACGCCATCAGATCGATTTCTGGAAGCTCCCACATTTGAACAATCTGAAGAAATACCTCTGGGTGAAGAGACCATTCGCCCGGATGCAACGTTTGGCGACTGAGATAATCCGCTTCCCAATTGTCTATACCTGGGATATGAACCGCAGAGATTAGACAGGAGCTGGATTCCGCCCAAACCAAAATTCGAGATACTTCTTTCATAGCCAGAGGACTGTGAGTCCCTCCTTGATGATTGATGTATGCCACAGTTGTGACATTGTCTGTCTGAAAACAAATGAACGATTCTCTCTTCAGAAGAGGCCAAGACTGAAGAGCTCTGAAAATTGCACGGAGTTCCAAAATATTGATCGGTAATCTCACCTCCTGAGATTCCCAAACTCCTTGTGCCGTCAGAGATCCCCACACAGCTCCCCAACCTGTGAGACTTGCATCTGTTGAAATTACAGTCCAGGTCGGAAGCACAAAAGAAGCCCCCTGAATTAAACGATGGTGATCTGTCCACCACGTTAGAGAGTGTCGTACAATCGGTTTTAAAGATATTAATTGAGATATCTTTGTGTAATCCTTGCACCATTGATTCAGCATACAGAGCTGAAGAGGTCGCATGTGAAAACGAGCAAAGGGGATCGCGTCCGATGCAGCAGTCATAAGACCTAGAATTTCCATGCATAAGGCTACCGAAGGGAATGATTGTGACTGAAGATTTCGACAAGCTGAGATCAATTTTAGACGTCTCTTGTCTGTTAAAGATAGAGTCATGGACACTGAATCTATCTGGAAACCCAGAAAGGTTACCCTTGTCTGAGGAATCAATGAACTTTTTGGTGAATTGATCCTCCAACCATGATCTTGAAGAAACAACACAAGTCGATTCGTATGAGACTCTGCTAAATGTAAAGACTGAGCAAGTACCAAGATATCGTCCAAATAAGGAAATACCACAATACTCTGTTCTCTGATTACAGACAGAAGGGCACCGAGAACCTTTGTTAAAATTCTTGGAGCTGTAGCTAGGCCAAACGGCAGAGCCACAAACTGGTAATGCTTGTCCAGAAAAGAGAATCTCAGGAACTGATAATGATCTGGATGAATCGGAATATGCAGATATGCATCCTGTAAATCTATTGTGGACATATAATGCCCTTGCTGAACAAAAGGCAAGATAGTCCTTACAGTTACCATTTTGAACGTTGGTATCCTTACATAACGATTCAATATTTTTAGATCCAGAACTGGTCTGAAGGAATTCTCCTTCTTTGGTACAATGAAGAGATTTGAATAAAACCCCATCCCCTGTTCCAGAACTGGAACTGGCAAAATTACTCCAGCCAACTCTATATCTGAAACACAATTTAGAAATGCTTGAGCTTTCACTGGATTTACTGGGACACGGGAAAGAAAAAATCTCTTTGCAGGAGGTCTCATCTTGAAACCAATTCTGTACCCTTCTGAAACAATGTTCTGAATCCAAAGATTGTGAACAGAATTGATCCAAATTTCTTTGAAAAAACGTAACCTGCCCCCTACCAGCTGAGCTGGAATGAGGGCCGCACCTTCATGTGGACTTAGAAGCTGGCTTTGCCTTTCTAGAAGGCTTGGATTTATTCCAGACTGGAGATGGTTTCCAAACTGAAACTGCTCCTGAGGATGAAGGATCAGGCTTTTGTTCTTTGTTGTTCTTTGTTGAAACGAAAGGAACGAAAACGATTATTAGCCCTGTTCTTACCCTTAGATTTTTTATCCTGTGGTAAAAAAGTTCCTTTCCCACCAGTAACAGTTGAGATAATAGAATCCAACTGAGAACCAAATAATTTGTTACCCTGGAAAGAAATGGAAAGTAGAGTTGATTTAGAAGCCATATCAGCATTCCAAGTTTAAGCCATAAAGCTCTTCTAGCTAAAATAGCTAGAGACATAAACCTGACATCAACTCTGATAATATCAAAAATGGCATCACAGATAAAATTATTAGCATGTTGAAGAAGAATAATAATATTATGAGAATCATGATCTGTTGCGCTAAAGTTTCCAACCAAAAAGTTGAAGCTGCAGCAACATCAGCCAATGATATAGCAGGTCTAAGAAGATTACCTGAACACAGATAAGCTTTTCTTAGAAAGGATTCAATTTTCCTATCTAAAGGATCCTTAAACGAAGTACCATCTGACGTAGGAATAGTAGTACGTTTAGCAAGGGTAGAAATAGCCCCATCAACTCTAGGGATTTTGTCCCAAAATTCTAATCTGTCAGACGGTACAGGATATAATTGCTTAAAACGTTTAGAAGGAGTAAATGAATTACCCAATTTATCCCATTCTCTGGAAATTACTTCAGAAATAGCATTAGGAACAGGAAAAACTTCTGGAATAACCACAGGAGATTTAAAGACCTTATCTAAACGTTTAGAATTAGTATCAAGAGGACCAGAATCCTCAATTTCTAACGCAATTAGTACTTCTTTAAGTAAAGAACGAATAAATTACATTTTAAATAAATATGAAGATTTATCAGCATCAATCTCTGAGACAGAATCCTCTGAACCAGAAGAGTCATCAGAATCAGAATGATGATGTTCATTTAAAAATTCATCTGTAGAAAGAGAAGTTTTAAAAGATTTTTTATGTTTACTAGAAGGAGGAATAACAGACATAGCCTTCTTGATGGATTCAGAAACAAAATCTCTTATGTTATCAGGAACATTCTGAACCTTAGATGTTGACGGAACTGCAACAGGCAATGGTACATTACTAAAGGAAATATTATCTGCATTAACAAGTTTGTCATGACAATTAATACAAACAACAGCTGGAGGAATAGCTACCAAAAGTTTACAGCAGATACACTTAGCTTTGGTAGTTCCAGCACTAGACAGCGATTTTCCTGAAGTATCTTCTGACTCAGATGCAACGTGAGACATCTTGCAATATGTAAGAGAAAAAACAACATATATATAAAGCAAAATTGATCAAATTCCTTAAATGACAGTTTCAGGAATGGGAAAAAATGCCAATAAACAAGCTTCTAGCAACCAGAAGCAAAGAAAATTTGAGACTGAAATAATGTGGAGACAAAAGCGACGCCCATATTTTTTAGCGCCAAATAAGACGCCCACATTATTTGGCGCCTAAATGCTTTTTGGCGCCAAAAATGACGCCACATCCGGAACGCCGACATTTTTGGCGCAAAAGGACGTCAAAAATGACGCCACTTCCGGTGACACGTATGACGCCGGAAACAGAAAAGATTTTTTGCGCCAAAAAAGTCTGCGCCAAAAATGACGCAATAAAATGAAGCATTTTCAGCCCCCGCGAGCCTAACAGCCCACAGGGAAAAAAAGTCAAATTTTTAAGGTAAGAAAAAATGATTGATTCAAATGCATTATCCCAAATATGAAACTGACTGTCTGAAAATAAGGAATGTTGAACATCCTGAGTCAAGGCAAATAAATGTTTGAATACATATATTTAGAACTTTATAAACAAAGTGCCCAACCATAGCTTAGAGTGTCACAGAAAATAAGACTTACTTACCCCAGGACACTCATCTACATGTTTGTAGAAAGCCAAACCAGTACTGAAACGAAAATCAGCAGAGGTAATGGTATATAAATAAGAGTATATCGTCGATCTGAAAAGGGAGGTAAGAGATGAATCTCTACGACCGATAACAGAGAACCTATGAAATAGACCCCGTAGAAAGAGATCACTGCATTCAAAATAGGCAATACTCTCCTCACATCCCTCTGACATTCACTGCACGCTGAGAGGAAAACCGGGCTCCAACCTGCTGCGGAGCGCATATCAACGTAGAATCTAGCACAAACTTACTTCACCACCTCCATAGGAGGCAAAGTTTGTAAAACTGAATTGTGGGTGTGGTGAGGGGTGTATTTATAGGCATTTTGAGGTTTGGGAAACTTTGCCCCTCCTGGTAGGAATGTATATCCCATACGTCACTAGCTCATGGACTCTTGCTAATTACATGAAAGAAATCATTATACCTAACAGTAAACTACATGTTCCATAAAATAAAGAAACCCATCCAAAATAAAAAAAAATCCAATAGCCCTTTAAAAAAAAACAACCTGTTCTTAAAAATAAAAAACCCACCCCAAATCTAACCCCAAAGCTCTTGACAACACAGAAGCGTAGGGAACTTCACCTGCAGCTCACTGAAGAAACATTACCAAGCATCGTCTCGGGAAGAGGAGGAGCCTTAAATAGGCTGAATTACTAAATAATTTAAAAAGCTAGTGTGCATAGTTGCTTAGTCCCTTACAGCATTAGTATTACATAATAGGCATGCAGTTATGTGACACTATAATAATAATGCAACTGTCTTTTATAAAAAAAAAAATCTATTTTAAAAATAAATTTATATACAATAATATCTACATTTTAATTTATATATCCAATGCTTAAACTAATATGCACTATACATGTAAATGACAAAGTCCTAATCTCGGCACCTAAAGGTTTTTAATCGGTTTCTCAAGTGATAGGCTTATAACTTGCCAATTTATGAATAGGGGAAGGATAGCCAATCCTGGTAACTCCTGGTTCCTTTTGTTATATAAAGCATGGTGTTTAGCAGTTATACCGCAATCTTGGCTCAATAGTACCTTGTATGTGAATCCCAGGGGTTAGTGATGTGTGAAGTCTTTTAGTGCAGTGTCTCACCTTGTCGTGGAGATCGGTCCTAGGGAGGATCCGTATAGTGCAGCATTATCTGTGGGCTTACCCTCTATGCCGCTCTTTATATCGCTGCTTCTCGGGCTGTACTCACTCCCTCCTCAACTCTACGTCTCATGTGTCTGACTTCACTGATTGCTTCACGTCCACCTAGTCTTCGGTTGGGATTCCGGCTTGTATTCCTCTTCTTCAAATCCTGGCATTAAATACGGTCCGTTCAAGCAAACCCGCTGTGCTCACTATTCCCAATTGGTATAGTCGAATTGAGTAAGTGAGGAGCAGCAGCCGAGACTTGGTGATTAAAACTTAGCTTTAATTAGCAACAACAGCATATCATAAAAACAGGGTCAGTAGACCATTCATAGCAGTTTTAAAACCTCATCAGAGGGAAGGAAAGTATCCAGGCCTTGCATTGATATTCAATATTTAAATAGGTATACATGTATTATGCATAATGGTTTAAGTATTATATATACATTGAAATGATGTAAACGTGTTGTGTTTATTAGTGATAACATAGATATATATGTTAATATATATTTATGTTATAGTAGTCAATATCATTAAATTATATTTTTACATAACAGGCATGTAGATCTATAACATTAATTATACTATCTTTAATTAAAAATAATAAACACAACAAGCGACATTAACTACATTTTTATTTATATGCAAATATTTAAACAGTATGCATTCTGCATAACAATACATCATTTTAAATATTGAATACTTATGTGTAGGGCATCTACAGTTTAAGGTTATGGCAGCTTAGGGGTCAATGTTTAAATTAAATACAAAGTCATGAACAATGCACATTGTCTAAAGTATTGTAGATATCTTAAAATGGATTTAATGTTTGCTTAATATTATTTGAAACATAAACATATATTTTTTATATATATTTATGTTTGAAATAATAGCAAGCAATCATTAAATCCCTTTTAAGATATCTACAATACTTTAAATAATCTACATTGTACATGACAATGCATATTTTGTCAAGGAGATTAAGTAAACACCAGTGGACCGGCACAACCTCGCCAGCCTATAAGGGCTCCTGGAACTCAGCGCTGGACTTGAATTGACCCCCGGTCTGCCACTTCTTAAAAGGGTGTTGATCGAGTAGGGTGCAAGGGATCAAGTCAGTATTTTAGTATGTTGACAGCAATTTGATGAGGCACCTAAGGATACCACTCGTTTGGGGGTGCTACCTTTTGGGAGAATGGGGGACACTTAAAATCTGGTCTGCCTGCATTTTAGCGCATCTCTGTGACACATTTTTTAAACATTGATGACTTTAGCAACATATTTTCATACTTATAATGGGGAGGTTTATGATTTATAGTGTAGTTTATTATAGTGAGTTATTTTTTGACAGTAGGCAGTTTGCTGTGAGTTCCAGGGTAGTGTTGTTTACATATGACGTCAGTGTAGGCGGTATTAGGGACTTAGCTGGGCATTCTGGGGTTGTGTAGGTTTGGCGTGACGTAGTTGTAGACGGTCAGGAGGAGTTAGCTGGGCGGTACAGGGGGAGTGTAAGCTAGCTGTCGGTGTGGCTGGTCTGAGGGAGGTAGCATGGCGTAACATAGATATAAGCGTTCACAGGGGAGTTAGCAAGGCGTGCTAGTGGGAGTAGCCTGCACTTTGCTTTGGACACTTTGACACAAGATCAATATGTTCAAAGCAGCGAACTGCAGGTTGCGAGGAGTGTAGCAGCCATGTTGTCTCGATATCAGCTGCTGAGACGACATCACCTGAGCTAATTGGTGTAGGTGTAAATCATTTAAGGTCCACACAGCAATATTTGAAGATTGCCTACATAAAAACTCATTTTAGTTTCAGTAAACGCACTGTCTGCACCATCTAGGCACACTTTGAATAGCCCCCCCCCCCCCCACTTACTCACCAAAATCCCAATGAGAGGCGATGTGGGTGGCAACGTCACGCTCCCAATGACTTCTATAGAAGCGACATAGCCGCTCGCTTGCATAGCTCAGACATACCACTTTTTTTTTTTTTTAATATTTAGACGTTTTGAACATCGACAAAAAAGTTGTCTGAACCTCGATTTGCTGACGAGTGCCGATGTATGTTACATAGGATATAATGAGGATTTCAAATTTAGCAAAAGTATGCCAACATTGCCAATAAACTGCGATGTAGGCAGTGAGTTTTATGTGTAGTAACACTTCAACGTATGCATTTGTAAATTTAGTTTTGCTGTGCATTCATTAGATTTGTCATACTGGGAAATATCACCACTGAAAAGCAGGCAAAGCTAATATGGCTGAAAAGGGATAGCTAATATGGAGGACAGTGTTTTGAATATTAGAAAGTCACAATGATGTTTCCCCATTAAATACAGGTTACTCTCAAGGAACGCCCAGTAAACTCCCACAGAACACCTATATATTTGTCATGTCTGTGACCAATTTTGTAAATTAAGACAAAAACCCCCCACTTCCTATTTAAAGTATAGGAGCTAGGGGATTGTATAGTATAATGTTAGATTATGTATGTAAACTGTAAACGTGAATGCGCTAATCTTCTATGGTCTCCTTGGATGTGTATTTTACTTATTTTAAAATTGTGATTGCACATCTAAATATTCATATGTACAATATATTGAGAACACGCATTTGAGATCGCAATATTCATTTTTAATTTTTCACAATATAGCGATCACGTTTTGTGATTTCACAATATTGCAATAACTATTATGTGATCATGTTTTACTTATATTATGATTGCACTGTAGCAAATGTTCTATAATTATATTAATATATATCTATATCAATTGACCCGTACTAACAATTTTACTTTGTTCTCTTGGTATCCTTTTTCAAACAGTATACACAAGTCTTCAGCACTATTACAAACATTGTATAAGATACGTGCACACTTCTAAGCATTCCTAGATATGCTATTCAGCAAATGTTAACAAGAAAATGAAATTTAATAACACAAATAAATTGGAAAGTTTTTAACAAATGGTTGAATCATTAAAGTTTCGTTTTGATGTTCCTGTCCCTTTAAATAACTTTATTGTTCGTGTCAGGTGGAGTTTTGAGTTTGGCTCTCACAGTACAAAACAATTATTTTACAAAATTGTGGTATAAAATGAAGTACATTTCAATATTAATCTAAGTAACAAAGCAAAACCACTTCAATAAATGCGCTTATTGTACTGCCAAAAACGCTTAGTCTTAAATCAGTTCTCTATATAACTTTATGCAAACCCAAGGCATTCTTATCCTTGAATGACATGGCTTTTTTTCCAGATATTTAATACACATTTTTATAAGTGAAACTTTAGAGGAAGTTATAAAAGCATCAGTGTAATTGTATTTTTTAAAGAAATTACCTATAGACAAAAAAAATATTTTCCTTTTTGCATTTCATCATTTAATCTAGCATGAAAAGTTTTAAGCTAAATATTCCAATAATTTGAATGCTTTAAAACAGAGTTTTAGAATCATTATTATTCCTGGATATATAAAAAATATCCTCTAAGGGTGGGCACAGCTCCTGAATTAGATAGTTCCAAAGCTTCTCATTTTTACACTAGGTAATATTTTTATTGTAGGAATAATCCAGTAATGTTATAGTTTGTTTTTGTTCCAATTTGTAATATATTATTTTGGTGTATTTCAAATTAATAGAATAATTAGTATAGTGAATGAGTGTTTAAACTGAAAGTTGTACAAAAACAACATGGTTTCCGGGCCTGCAGTGGCCATTGAGCACACCAGAGAAGCACACCTGTTTATTTTAGAATATTTCTTTTAAATTATATTGCCTGCACACATGGCCATGGTGTGGAGCAGGGTAACTGTGCAGCATGTAGGAGCTGCCATGCTCAATAATCACTGCTGCTCTCCTGCATGTATATATCAATTGGAGGCAGCATGTCAAGTGTCAAGACAGGGAGAAGCTCTGCTTCTGGACCTTATTTATAACAAGAAAGTGGGGTACTTTTTTTCTCATTCGTAGACCTTAACTTCTTGAATAATGTATATATTTCCTTTTGTTTGTATATATGAATCTTGTGAGATTGTGAGTGTGTGTATGTGTGTGAAAAATGAGTGTAATGTTAGAGAGTGTGAGTGAGAGTGTGTGAAAGAGCGTGTGTTCGCCTGAGAGAGCTTCTGTCCTTGTTTGTGTGAGTACTGTCAAATAATAAATTAGTGCTTTACCCCTAAATTCCCAGGTTTCATTTTGGTCCTAGTCCGGCCCTGACAGTATCTATACATAAGCATTAGATTATATTTTATGCCATGGTACATTAGTAGATATTAATAGTAAATTACGTGATTATCACCTTTTTGGCGGATTCATTCTAGCTTTGCAACAAATATAATAAATTGTTCACATGAGATTGGTCAACAGATCAGTCACGTGTTTTAATGAACGCCATTCATTATTCCTACAATATTGGCTCATGATAGTGAAGGCATGAGTCATCACATGTAGGAATCTATACACAAGGCACGAGTCATCACATGTAGGAATCTATACACAAGGCACAAGTAATCACATGTAGGAATCTATACACAAGGCACAAGTCATCACATGTAGGAATCTATACACAAGGCACAAGTCATCACATGTAGGAATCTATACACAAGGCACGAGTCATCACATGTAGGAATATATACACAAGGCAAAAGTAATCACATGTAGGAATCTATACACAAGGCACAAGTCATCACATGTAGGAATCTATACACAAGGCACAAGTCATCACATGTAGGAATCTATACACAAGGCACGAGTCATCACATGTAGGAATCTATACACAAGGCATGAGTCATCACATGTAGGAATCTATACACAAGGCACAAGTCATCACATGTAGGAATCTATACACAAGGCACGAGTCATCACATGTAGGAATCTATACACAAGGGCAAAGTAATCACATGTAGGAATCTATACACAAGGCACAAGTCATCACATGTAGGAATCTATACACAAGGCAGGATTTTACTGATAAGGCACTACAGCCCGCGGAACTTTCCTGCCAAAAGCAGCCACAGAAGAGGCAAACACATCAAAATGATAAAACTTTGAAAAAAGTGTGCAAAGAAAAACAGATGGCTGCCTTGCAAATCAGTAGAAGCCTTGTTATGAAAAGCCCAAAAAGTGGCAACTGCCTTAGACGAATGTGCAATAATGCGCTCAGGGGGGACTTTCAGACCACAAAAACATAATTTATGTAAGAACTTACCTGATAAATTCATTTCTTTCATATTGGCAAGAGTCCATGAGCTAGTGACATATGGGATATACAATCCTACCAGGAGGGGCAAAGTTTCCCAAACCTCAAAATGCCTATAAATACACCCCTCACCACACCCACAATTCAGTTTAACGAATAGCCAAGCAGTGGGGTGATAAAGAAAGGAGTAGAAAGCATCAACAAAGGAAATTTGGAAATAATTGTGCTTTATACAAAAAAATCATAACCACCATAAAAAGGGTGGGCCTCATGGACTCTTGCCAATATGAAAGAAATGAATTTATCAGGTAAGTTCTTACATAAATTATGTTTTCTTTCATGTAATTGGCAAGAGTCCATGAACTAGTGACATATGGGATATCAATACCCAAGATGTGGAGTCTTACACTCAAGAGTCAAAGGGAGGGAATAAAATAAAAACAGCCATATTCCGCTGAAAAAATAAGTCCGCAAAACTGCCTTATCCTGATGAAAAATCAGAAAAAGAGACTCACAAGAAAGAGCAGATAGCTCAGAAACTCTTCTAGCAGAAGAAATAGCCAAAAGGAACAACACTTTCCAGGAAAGTAGTTTAATGTCCAAAGAATGCATAGGCTCAAATGGAGGAGCCTGTAAAGCCTTCAGAACCAAATTAAGACTCCAAGGAGGAGAAATTGATTTAATGACATGCTTAATACGAATTAAAGCCTGTACAAAACAGTGAATATCAGGAAGTATAGCAATCTTTCTGTGAAATAAAACAGAAAGAGCGGAGATTTGTCCTTTCAAGGAACTTGCAGACAAACCCTTATCCAAACCATCCTGATAGAACTGTAAAATTATAGGAATTATAAATGAATGCCAGGAGAATTTATGAGAAGAACACCATGAAATGTAAGTCTTCCAAACTCTATAATAAATCTTTCTAGAGACAGATTTATGAGCTTGTAACATAGTATTAATCACTGAGTCAGAGAAACCTCTATGACTTAGAACTAAGCGTTCAATTTCCATACCTTCAAATTTAATGATTTGAGATCCTGATGGTAAAACAGACCTTGAGATAGTAGGTCCGGCCATAACGGAAGTGGCCAAGGCGGGCAACTGGACATCCGCACCAGATCCGCATACCAAAACCTGTGTGGCCATGCTGGAGCCACCAGCAACACAAAAGACTGTTCCATGATGATTTTGGAAATCACTCTTGGAAGGAGAACTAGAGGCGGGAAGATGTAAGCAGGTTGATAACACCAAGGAAGTGTCAGCGCATCCACTGCTTCCACCTGAACATCCCTGGACCTGGACAGGTCTCTTGGAAGTTTCTTGTTTAGATGAGATACCATGAGATCTATCTCTGGAAGCCCTCACATCTGAACAATCTGAGAAAACACATCTGGATGGAGAGACCGGCTGAGATAATCCGCCTCCCAATTGTCTACGCCTGGGATATGCACCGCAGAGATTAGACAGGAGCTGGATTCTGCCCAGGCAAGTATCCGAGATACTTCTTTCATAGCTTGGGGACTGTGAGTCCCACCCTGATGATTGACATAAGCCACAGTTGTGATATTGTCTGTCTGAAAACAAATGAACGGTTCTCTCTGTAGCAGAGGCCAGAACTGAAAAGCCCTGAGAATTGCACAGAGTTCTAAAATATTTATTGGTAATCTCGCCTCTTGAGATTTCCAAACCCCTTGTGCTGTCAGAGATCCCCAAACAGCTCCCCAACCTGAAAGACTTGCATCTGTTGAGATCACAGTCCAGGTTGGCCGAACAAAAGAAGCCCCTTGAACCAAACGATGGTGATCTATCCACCATGGCAGAGAGTGTCGTACATTGGAATTCAAGGATATTAATAGTGATATCTTTGTATAATCCTTGCACCATTGATTCAGCATACAAAGCTGTAGAGGTCTCATGTGAAAATGAGCAAAGGGGATTGCGTCCGATGCTGCAGTCATGAGACCTAAAACTTCCATGCACATAGCCACTGAAGGGAATGACTGAGACTGAAGGAGCCGGCATGCTGCGACCAATTTTAAACGTCTCTTGTCTGTTAGAGACAGAGTCATGGACAATTAATCTATCTGGAAGCCTAAAAAGGTAATCCTTGTCTGAGGAATCAAGAAACGTTTTGGTATATTGATCCTCCAACCATGTTTCCGAAGAAACAACACTAGCTGATTCGTGTGAGATTCTGCAGTATGTAAAGACTGAGCTAGTACCAAGATATTGTCCAAATAAGGAAACACCGCAATACCCTGTTCTCTGATTACAGATAGTAGGGCACCCAGAACCTTTGAAAAGATTATTAGAGCTGTTGCTAGGCCAAATGGAAGAGCAACAAATTGGTAGTGCTTGTCTAGAAAAAAGAATCTCAGAAACTGAAAGTGTTCTGGATGAATCGGAATATGAAGGTATGCATCCTGCAAGTCTATTGTGGACATATAATGTCCTTGCTGAACAAAAGGCAGAATAGTCCTTATAGTCACCATCTTGAAAGTTGGTACTCTTACATAACGATTCAAAATTTTCAGATCCAGAACTGGTCTGAACAAATTTTCTTTCTTTGGTACAATGAATAGGTTTGAATAAAACCCCAAACCTTGTTCCTGAGGAGGAACTGGCATGATTACCCCTGAAGACTCCAGGTCTGAAACACACTTCAGAAAAGCCTGAGCTTTTACTGGATTTACAGGGATGCGTGAGAGAAAAAATCTTCTCACAGGAGGTCTTACTTTGAATCCTATTCGATACCCTTGAGAGACAATGCTCTGAATCCAATGATTTTGGACAGACTTTATCCAAAATTCCTTGAAAAACCTTTATCTGCCCCCTACCAGTTGAGCTGGAATGAGGGCCGCACCTTCATGCGGACTTAGGGGCAGATTTTGGTTTCCTAAATGGCTTGGATTTATTCCAATTTGAGGAAGGCTTCCAACTAGAAGTAGATTCCTTGGGAGGAGGATTGAGTTTTTGTTCCTTATTCTGACGAAAGGAACGAAAATGGTTAGAAGCCTTAGATTTACCCTTAGGTTTTTTATCCTGAGGCAAAAAAACTCCTTTTCCTCCAGTGATAGTTGAAATAATAGAATCCAACTGAGAACCAAATAAATTATTACCTTGGAAAGAAAGAGATAGTAATCTAGATTTAGATGTCATATCAGCATTCCAAGATTTAAACTACAAAGCTCTTCTAGCTAATACAGCTAAAGACATGGATCTAACATCAATTTTGATATCAAAAATGGCATCACAAATAAAATGATTAGCATGTTGCAGTAAGCGAACAATGCTAGATATGTCAAAATCCAATTCATGCTGCACTAAATTTTCCAACCAGAAAGTTGATGCAGCCGCAACATCACCCAAAGAAATAGCATGTCTGAGAAGATGACCTGAATATAAATAGGCCTTCCTTAGATAAGATTCAAGCTTCCTATCTAAAGGATCCTTAAAGGAAGTGCTATCTTCCATAGGAATAGTGGTTTAGCAAGAGTAGAAATAGCCCCATCAACTTTTGGGGACCTTTTCCCAAAACTCTATAGATTTTACTGGTAAAGGATACAATCTCTTAAACCTTGCAGAAGGAATAAAGGAAGTACCTGGCTTATTCCATTCCCTAGAAATCATATCAGAAATAGCCTCAGGAATGGAAAAAACACCTGGGGAAACCACAGGAGGTTTAAAAACAGCATTTAAACGTTTATTAGACTGAACGCCAATAGGACTGGATATTGAGATCCAAAGTAATTAACACTTCTTTTAATAAAGAACGCATATACTCTATTTTAAATAAATAAGTAGATTTGTCAGTGTCAATATCTGAGGAAGGATCTTCTGTTTCAGATAGATCCTCATCAGAAGAGGATGAATTATTATGTTGTTGGTCATTTGAAATTTCATCAGCTAAATGAGAAGTTTTAAAAGACCTTTTACGTTTATTAGAATGTGGAAATGCAGACAAAGCCTTCATAATAGAATCAGAAACAAATTCTTTAAAATTTACAGGTATATCATGTACATTAGAAGTTGAAGGAACTGCAACTGGCAATGTACTATTACTGATAGAAACACTATCTGCATGTAAAAGTTTATCATGACAACTATTACAAATGACATTCGGGGGAATAATTTCTACAATTTTACAACAAATGCACTTAGCTTTGGTAGAACTGATGTCAGGCAGCAATGTTCCAGCAGAAACTTCAGAGGCAGGATCAGATTGGGACATCTTGTTCAATGTAAGAGAAAAAACAACATATAAAGCAAATTGATCTATTTCCTTAAATGACAGTTTCAGGAATGGGAAAAAATGCAAAAGCATAGGCCTCTTGATAGAAAAGAAGCAGGAGGCAAACAACAATGGGGTATTGAAATAATGAAGAAAATTTGGCGCCAAGTATGACGCACAACGTAACGTAAACTTTTGTGGCTCCAAAAATGACCGGAAATGACACACTTGCGTCACTAATGACGCCGCCGTGTGAAAGGTCTCGGCGTCGCGTATGACGCCGGAAATGACGAAGTTGCGTCAAAAACGTATTTTTCCACACCAAAAAAGTTTGCGCCAAAAATGACGCAATAAAGTCTAACATTTGACGCACCCGCGGGCCTAACACCCGCAATTACAAAAAGTAGTCAAATTGAAAAAAGACTAAAACTCCAGGTAAGAAATACATTTCTTAAAGTGTTTATATTCCCAAATATGAAACTGACAGTCTGCAGAAGGAAATACATGAACCTGACTCATGGCAAATATAAGTAAAATACATATATTTAGAACTTTATATAATTTGCATAAAGTGCCAAACCATAGCTGAGAGTGTCTTTAGTAATGAAAACATACTTACCAAAAGACACCCATCCACATATAGCAGATAGCCAAACCAGTACTAAAACAGTTATTAGTAGAGGTAATGGTAAATTGAGAGTATATCGTCGATCTGAAAAGGGAGGTAGGAGATGAATCTCTACGACCGATAACAGAGAACCCATGGAAAAGACCCCCGTTAGAGAAATCATCGTATTCAATAGGTGATACTCCCTTCACGTCCCTCTGACATTCGCTGTACTCTGAGAGGAATCGGGCTTCAACAATGCTGAGAAGCGCATATCAACGTAGAAATCTTAGCACAAACTTACTTCACCACCTCCATAGGAGGCAAAGTTTGTAAAACTGAATTGTGGGTGTGGTGAGGGGCGTATTTATAGGCATTTTGAGGTTTGGGAAACTTTGCCCCTCCTGGTAGGATTGTATATCCCATATGTCACTAGCTCATGGACTCTTGCCAATTACATGAAAGAAATATGCCCTACAAATAAAGGCTTTCAGCCATGCAATACTTTAACCCATGCAGTTAAAGTAGCAGCCGTAGCTTTCTAACCCTTGCAAGGACCAGGAAATTAACAAAAAGTGAAGAAGAAAGTCTGAAATCTTTTCTGATTTACACATAATATTTAAGAGCTATCACAAAATCAAAACAGTGAAGAAGACACTTAGGGGTAGATTTATCATAGTGTGAGCGGACATGATACAATGTAACGTATCATGTCCGCTGTACATTGATAAATGCCGACAGCATATGCTGTCAGCATTTATCATTGCACCAGCAGTTCTTGTAAACTAATGGTGCAATTCTGCTAGCAGGGGGTGTCAATCAACCCAATTGTATTCAATCAAGTTGGTTTCTGTCCCCGACCTCAGAGCAGGCAGACAAGTTATGCTTTTTGGTAGAGGTAAGGTTAGTCTATTTTGGCTTAACTTAGAGGGTGTTAGGTTAGGGGGTTTATATGTTAGTATGTTATTTTGCGTTGGGGGGCTGGCAGTTTAGGGTTTAATATTGTTGTGGGTTACTTTGCAGAGAAAATACCTTTTGCTGCCTGGCTGATATCTCTCTGTCTACCCTTTTGAACAGCTACTGCAAGGAGGAACTGGGTATCAGATTGGTTAGAGGACCAATCTCAACAATGATTAGATATGCACTATACTTTCACCTCACTCCTCAACAAGAAGACAAACAAAAACTACAGAGGATCATGGGAAGTCTGAGAGATTTAAAGCTCTGGTGTGTTGTGGTGTGTTTTGCCTCCTCCTAGTGGTTAGGAGCGGAATTCCTTCATGTCAAGACTCATCATGGACTTAAATCAAGAAACATTCTACATATCTGAACATGTAAAAATAGTTAAAGGTGTATGAAACAGAGCATACAATTAAAAAGTTTCAAATTAATTTATATTTATCAAATGTGCTTTCTTCCCATGGTATTCTTTGTTGAAGAGATACCTAGGTAGGTGTATGAAGCAAGAAATAGTGCTGCCATCTAGTGCTTTTGCAAATGGATAACATTTTTGCAAAACTGCTGCCGTATAGTTCTCCAGAGTCCAGACACAAGCATGCACCTGTGCTTACATACATCCTTTTCCGCAAAAGACCCAAGAGAACTAAGAAAATTTGATTTGCTGCCTGGCTTCCTTATTTCCTTTCCTCAGATACCCCTGCCCTCATTATCGGCGACTTCAACATCCCTCTTGACAATCCCACTGCCTCCTCTGCAACTCACTTCCTCTTTCGGACTGTCACAATGGACTGACTCTCCCACTCACAAAGATGGTCATTCCCTTGATCTGATTTTCACCTATCGATGCACTCTCTCAAATTTAACAAACTCCCCTTTTCCTCTCTCTGACCATCATCTCCTAACTTGCAACATCACTTCCCTACCTACAACTCCCCCTCCTTCTACCCCTCACAGAAGCACTAAGTCCCTAGATCTGAAACAGCTCGCTAGCTCTCTTAAACCTCTCCTCTCATCCATCACCTCCTTTTCCTGCCCTGACCAATCTATCTGCCAGTATAACTCCATCCTTGCATCGGTCATTGACAATCTGACACCTCCAACCATAGCTCAGAAACCACACTCTCATCCTCAGCCCTGGCATACTCCTCTGACACAGTACCTACGCAGATGTTCCCGTACTGCTGAGTGACACTGGAGGAAATCTCGGAGTTCAGCTGACTTTCTTGACTATAAGTTCATCCTACACTCCTACTATTCTGCCCTTAATCTTTATAAGCAGCAATACTTCTCTAATCTCATCTCTACTCTTTCCTCTAACCCAAAACGTCTGTTCTCCACGTTCAATACTCTTCTCCGCCCACCCCCACCTCATATTACAACCTCTCTCAGCTCAAGATTTTGCCAGCCATCCAAAACCCAAATATTCAAAAATGCTGCTCTTTCGCCCCCTGTTAACGAGGATGAAGTTTCTGCCCTTATACTGTCCTCCCATCTCACTACCTGTCCCCTCGACCCCATCCCCTCAAAGCTACTCCCCTCCCTCTCTTCTACCCTCACCCCATACTCACACCCATTTTCTCCCTCAGCATTGGTATATTTCCCTCATCTATAAAACATGCAAAAACATGCACTGGTCACACCTATTCTCAAAAAACCTTATCTCGATCCAACCTCCAGATCCAACTACCGCCCTATTGCCTCAAAGCTCCTCTAAAAGCTAGTTTATGCTCGTCTATCCCATTTACTTACACTAAGCTCTCTTCTTGACCCACTGCAATCTGGATTTTATCCCCATCACTCTACAGAGACAGCTATTGTCAAGGTTACCAATGACCTACTTACAGCAAAATCCAAAGGCCACGTCTCTCTTCTTATCCTCCTTGACCTGTCTGCAGCCTTTGACACTGTTGACCACCCTCTTCTGCTCCAAACCCTCCAATCCTTCGGCATCTGCGACACAGCTCTCTCGTGGTTCTCTTCCTATCTGGATAACCGTACATCTAGTGTAGCCTTCTCCGGAGCATCCTCTGCCCCGTTACCACTTTCTGTTGGGGTACCTCAAGGCTCTGTCCTCGGTCCCCTTCTCTTTTCAATCTACATGTCATCATTAGGTTTCTTAATAAAGTCCCATGGGTTTCAATATCATTTGTTTGCCGATGACACCCAAATCTACCTCCTTCCTTACTAACCTGTGTCACTATCTGTCTTTCTCACATCTCATCTTGGATGTCCTCTCACTACCTTAAGCTAAATCTCTCCAAAACTGAACTCCTTATCTTTCCCCCTTCTTCCAATGCCTCCACCCCCAAAATTTCTATAACTGTTGAAAATTCCATCATTACCCCTACCCCGCATGCCCGATGTCTTGGAGTTACACTTGACTCAGATCTTTCCTTCACTCCTCACATCCAGTCCTTGGCTAAAGCCTGCCACTTCCACCTTAAAAACATCTCTAAAATTAGACATTTCCTTACACAAGATACAACTAAGATTTTAATCCACTCTCTCATCCTTTCCCACCTCGACTACTGCAACTCCGTCCTCTCTGGTCTACCTAGCTGCCGCATAGCTCCTTTACAATTCATTATGAATGCCTCTGCCAGGTTCATCTTCTTTACTCGTCGCTCTTCATTTGCTGCACCTCTCTGCCAATACCTTCACTGGCTTCCTCTTGCCTCTAGGATTAAACATAAAATCCTCACTCTGTCATACAAAGCTCTCAACTGCACTGCTCCCCACTACATTTCAGAACTTGTATCCAGATACTCTCACTCCCGTCCTCTTTGATTAGCTCAGGATCTCCTCCTCTCTTGTTACTTCCTCACATTCCCATTTACAGGACTTCTTCAGACTGGCCCCCATCTTGTGGAACTCCCTGCCTCGCTCCATAAGACTCTACCCTAGTTTTAACAGCTTCAAGCACTCCCTAAAAACTCTACTATTCAGGGATGCATGCAACCAACACTAACACTTAACTCCATTGCTTTCCCCTTGAACCCCTTAGAATGTAAGCCCTTGAGCCCAGCTGTTTGAAGATCACCCTTATAAGAGCCAACTACAACAGTGAAATTCTTGGCAGGGCCCTCTACCAACTTGATCCCTACAAAAGCTATCCTGTATACCGATTATGTTTACAGCGCTGTGGAATCTGTTGGCACTCTACAAATACCTGATAATAATAATAATAATAATAGGTAAGTAAATTAGAAAGTTGTTTAAAACTGCATGCCATATCTGTATCATGAAAGAAAAGTGTTGGTCCCTTTAACATTTAACATTAAAATCTCCTGCTGAAAACAGACAATGAAAAGTTTTAATGGATCATTTGTTGTATTAAAGGGACAGTCTAGGCCAAAATAAACTTTCATGATTCAGATAGAGCATGTAATTTTAAACAATTTTCCAATTTACTTTTATCACCAATTTTGCTTTGTTCTCTTGGTATTCTTAGTTGAAAGCTTAACGTAGGAGGTTCATGTGCTAATTTCTTAGACCTTGAAGGCCACCTCTTTTCAGTATGCATTTGAACAGTTTTTCACCACTAGAGGGTGTTAGTTCACGTATTTCATATAGATAACACTGTGCTCGTGCATGTGAAGTTATCTGGGAGCAGACACTGATTGGCTAAACAGCAAGTATGTCAAAAGAACTGAAATAAAGGGGCAGTTTGAAGATGCTTAGATACAAGATAATCACAGAGGTTAAAAGTATATTATTATAACTGTGTTGGTTATGCAAAACTGGGGAATGGGTAATAAAGGGATTATCTATCTTTTAAAACAATAAAAATTCTGGTGTAGACTGTCCCTTTAAGCATGTCACATATAAATTATAATGGATTGGAAAAGGATACTTTGAGTGCAAATACATTGGAAATTAAAAATACATTAAACTGAAAACAAAAACAACATGGAAAGGTTATAATTCTTCTTTATAGTGTTCTTTTTATAAACTACGCTTAGGGTAAAGTGTTGGTTTCTTGTTTCTATGCTTTGCCTATTGATTTTTCAAATGGCTATTAACCAATCACATAGTCATCAATAAGTACAAAGTTGGATAAATCTATTGATTTATCACCTGCACATTGGGTGGCCATGAAGTTGTTCATGTCTCATGAGAGATATATATATATATATATATATATATATATATGTGTGTGTGTGTGTGTGTGTGTGTGTATGTATGTATATGTGTGTATGTGTATATATATATATATATATATATATATATATGTGTGCATGTATATATATATATATATATATATGTGTGTGTGTATGTATGTATATGTGTGTATATATATATATATATATATATATATATATATATATATATATATATATATATATACACATATAAAAAGTCTATATACCCCTGTTAAAATGTCAGGTTTCTGTGATGTAAAAAAATGAGACAAAGATAAATAATTTCAGAACTTTTTTCACCTTTAATGTGAACTATAAACTGTACAACTCAATTGAAAAACAAACTGAAATATTTTAGGTAAAGGGAAATAAAAATAAAAAAACTAAAATAATATGGTTGCGGACTTCCGGTGGGTGGATCTAGAAGATGGCCGCAAGCTTCTGTAGCTCTGCAGAAAACTGCTTCTAATCTTTACCAGATAGCCATTATTCTAAGCCATCTGTACCTCCCTTGACAAGTAAGTTGACCGTGAACCTTAAGCAGATAGAAGAAAACTATACTCTTCTACCCCGGAAGGCACTTTGTATAGTTCGACCTCCCGCCTACTGAGATCTTCAAACAATGGAATCAGAGTGTATCACTGCCGCACAGATACTTGCAGTTTTTCTGCCCGCAATTGATCGATTATCTCACAGCTATGAGAGACTGCATGAAATGGTTCGAGCTGCTAGCAGTTCCTACCCCACCAAGAAAACGGCAAACCTGCAACGAGACCTCAGAATTGCAAAGGGCCACTGTGGCTGGTGACCCAAGTGTTATTGGCTCTGGCCCGGCCGCAACACCTCTATCACATTATATAATGGAAGGTTTGACTCCTCTGATCTCCTCCTCTTGTGTGGAGGTGCCGACGGCGACTGAACCCTCCTGTAAAATAGCTCCCGACACTAACCGCTTACCAAGCATGTATAAGAGAAGGAGCGGTCTTGATTCACTACTGGCTTGCCTCGCTGATCCGTCGCAGGATTGTCACTTGGAACAGCAGCACAACAAGCTAATCTTACTATGTCTTCCCACAAATACAACAGGGGGGAACACATTTGAACATCCCTTTCTGTCAGGGGAGCTGCTCTTTCCACGCGGCCCCGTATTTCATCCTAGATGGCTGTCAGACTTGTGTGGTCAGTCGTTGGCCTTGGGCAAAGAACGTGTCGGCTAGAGTGAGAGGACCATGCATGACTTGACTCCCATGTGTTTGGACTAACAGGTTATCCGGCTACATTACACTGGACAATATATAGTATTTAGTAGTGTTAAACGCTGATCCCCACATGGATCAATCTTCTTTGTAAATAGGTTAGACAGTTTATGTTGTTGTCCTCTCTTTCCTTATTTGTTATTATTTTTATTTATTTATCCTTAATTTTATTAGGTCTTTTATCAAAGCTGTTAGCCATCCTCAGCCACAGCTCTCTATGTTTGATATACTGGGACATCTGGGATATGTTGAATTTAGGCCGCCTTTGTATCAAAGTAATCTCAAGAGATAAGGGTTGACATTTAATGCTTAGGTTCCGATCTCCTAACTGTTCTGGGACTCAAATATATCTACAACCAAATAGTCCTTTACTGATTAGATCCATGTTTATATCTTCTGTTATGCCTAATTGTTTCTTTGTGCCTAAAGCTTGCTGTTATTATGCTTTCTATTTGTTTAGGCCCTTTTACATGTTTAAAATATTAAGCAGTCTCTGCCCACTATACTGCATAACATTTTATCATACTATATTATACAGTGGTTGCAGGGGCTGGATTAGCATCAGGCATCTATGTTTAACACCCTAAATCCCAATATGCTGAAATCTGAACCGCCACTTAATCTGTATTTATTTCTATTAGATCAATGCTTAGCTCTTCCTCTATGTTCTTATGTTTATTATTGCCAGATATTTTTTGACATAACGCTCTCTGTTTGCTCATGTGCCAGTGTTTACTCACACTATCATGCAGTTTTTTTGTTTTTCCTTACCCATTATAATTCATAATATACCATCACACTATGTATGATTTAAGTATCTTTTGACTCCTCCATATTTTCAGTTTTTACTATTTTCACTTAACGGCAATACATTTGCATCATATATCTTCACAAAGCAGGCGCAGACAACACTGCCTACATCAGGCTTATCTCCCTTACTGCATTGCCAATGCAGGCTAATTGTTTAATATCATAAATTACCTTTCAAGCTTAGCGGCGAGTATCTTGGCTGCTTTAGTAGACTGAACTATGCCTGACTACTCATTTGGCATCTTGATTTATCTTGCTAACAGTTCTGAAAACATTTAGCAGTACTGTAGCTACTGAAACAGTTTATCACTATGTGTATCGGCCTACTCACTTTAAGATGTACTATCTTTTAATCCCCTTATAATAATATGGTAGCACACTGTAGTATTTACAACTTTGACTATTTTGTAATATATATAAACACGGATTTACCCCTTCAATCCATGTATAGAGAAGAGTCTCATGCTGTGATATCTCTAAAAGTCGTGCTAAATTTCTTAGGCCTAGATTTGGAGTTTGGCGGTAGAAGGGCTGTTAACGCTCCGCGGGCTGTTTTCTGGCCGCACCATAAATTTAACTCTGGTATCGAGAGTTCAAACAAATGCTGCGTTAGGCTCCAAAAAAGGAGCGTAGAGCATTTTTACCGCAAATGCAACTCTCGATACCAGAGTTGCTTATGGACGCGGCCAGCCTCAAAAACGTGCTCGTGCACGATTCTCCCATAGGAAACAATGGGGCTGTTTGAGCTGAAAAAAAGCCTAACACCTGCAAAAAAGCAGCGTTCAGCTCCTAACGCAGCCCCATTGTTTCCTATGGGGAAACACTTCCTACGTCTGCACCTAACACTCTAACATGTACCCCGAGTCTAAACACCCCTATCCTTACACTTATTAACCCCTAATCTGCCGCTCCCGCTATCGCTGACCCCTGCATATTATTATTAACCCCTAATCTGCCGCTCCGTACACCGCCGCAACCTACGTTATCCCTATGTACCCCTAATCTGCTGCCCCTAACACCGCTGACCCCTATATTATATTTATTAACCCCTAATCTGCCCCCCTCAACGTCGCCGACACCTGCCTACACTTATTAACCCCTAATCTGCCGAGCGGACCTGAGCGCTACTATAATAAAGTTATTAACCCCTAATCCGCCTCACTAACCCTATCATAAATAGTATTAACCCCTAATCTGCCCTCCCTAACATCGCCGGCACCTACCTTCAATTATTAACCCCTAATCTGCCGAGCGGAGCTCACCGCTATTCTAATAAATGGATTAACCCCTAAAGCTAAGTCTAACCCTAACACTAACACCCCCCTAAGTTAAATATAATTTTTATCTAACGAAATAAATTAACTCTTATTAAATAAATGATTCCTATTTAAAGCTAAATACTTACCTGTAAAATAAATCCTAATATAGCTACAATATAAATTACATTTATATTATAGCTATTTTAGGATTAATATTTATTTTACAGGCAACTTTGTAATTATTTTAACCAGGTACAATAGCTATTAAATAGTTAAGAACTATTTAATAGTTACCTAGTTAAAATAATTACAAATTTACCTGTAAAATAAATCCTAACCTAAGATATAATTAAACCTACCACTACCCTATCAATAAAATAATTAAATAAACTACCTACAATTACCTACAATTAACCTAACACTACACTATCAATAAATTAATTAAACACAATTGCTACAAATAAATACAATTAAATAAACTATCTAAAGTACAAAAAATAAAAAAGAACTAAGTTACAGAAAATAAAAAAATATTTACAAACATAATAAAAATATTACAACAATTTTAAACTAATTACACCTACTCTAAGCCCCCTAATAAAATAACAAAGACCCCCAAAATAAAAAATTCCCTACCCTATTCTAAAATACAAAAATTACAAGCTCTTTTACCTTACCAGCCCTGAACAGGGCCCTTTGCGGGGCATGCCCCAAGAAGTTCAGCTCTTTTGCCTGTAAAAAAAACACATACAATACCCCCCCCCCCAACATTACAACCCACCACCCACATACCCCTAATCTAACCCAAACCCCCCTTAAATAAACCTAACATTAAGCCCCTGAAGATCTTCCTACCTTGTCTTCACCATCCAGGTATCACCGATCCGTCCTGGCTCCAACATCTTCATCCAACCCAAGCGGGGGTTGGCGATCCATCATCCGGTGGCTGAAGAGGTCCAGAAGAGGCTCCAAAGTCTTCCTCCTATCCGGCAAGAAGAGGACATCCGGACCGGCAAACATCTTCTCCAAGCGGCATCTTCGATCTTCTTGCATCCGGTGCGGAGCGGGTCCATCTTGAAGCAGGCGACGCGGATCCATCCTCTTCTTCCGTTGTCTCCCGACGAATGACGGTTCCTTTAAGGGACGTCATCCAAGATGGCGTCCCTTGAATTCCGATTGGCTGATAGGATTCTATCAGCCAATCGGAATTAAGGTAGGAATATTCTGATTGGCTGATGGAATCAGCCAATCAGAATCAAGTTCAATCCTATTGGCTGATCCAATCAGCCAATCAGATTGAGCTCGCATTCTATTGGCTGTTCCGATCAGCCAATAGAATGCGAGCTCAATCTGATAGGCTGATTGGATCAGCCAATCGGATTGAACTTGATTCTGATTGGCTGATTCTATCAGCCAATCAGAATATTCCTACCTTAATTCCGATTGGCTGATAGAATCCTATCAGCCAATCGGAATTTGAGGGACGCCATCTTGGATGACGTCCCTTAAAGGAACAGTCATTCGTCGTTCAGTCGTCGGGCCGGATGGATGTTCCGCGCTGGAGGTCTTCAGGATCCTGCCGCTTCGCTCCGGATGGAAGACCATAGAAGATGCCGCCTGGATGAAGACTTCAATCGGATGGAAGATCCTCTTCTGCCCCGCTTGGATGAAGACTTTGACCGGATCATGGACCTCTTCAGCCCCCCACTTGGGCTTGGATCAGGACATCGGAGGAGCTCTTCAGGACGGATCGGTGAACCTGGATGGTGAAGACAAGGTAGGAAGATCTTCAGGGGCTTAGTGTTAGGTTTATTTAAGGGGGGTTTGGGTTAGATTAGGGGTATGTGGGTGGTGGGTTGTAATGTTGGGGGGGGGTATTGTATGTTTTTGTTACAGGCAAAAGAGCTGAAATTCTTGGGGCATGCCCCGCAAAGGGCCCTGTTCAGGGCTGGTAAGGTAAAAGAGCTTTTAACTTTTTTAATTTAGAATAGGGTAGGGAATTTTTTATTTTGGGGGGCTTTGTTATTTTATTAGGGGGCTTAGAGTATGTGTAATTAGTTTAAAATTGTTGTAATATTTTTCTTATGTTTGTAAATATTTTTTTATTTTTTGTAACTTAGTTCTTTTTTATTTTTTGTACTTTAGCTAGTTTATTTAATTGTATTTATTTTTAGGAATTGTGTTTAATTAATTTATTGATAGTGTAGTGTTAGGTTAATTGTAGGTAATTGTAGGTAGTTTATTTAATTAATTTATTGATAGGGTAGTGTTAGGTTTAATTATATCTTAGGTTAGGATTTATTTTACAGGTAAATTTGTAATTATTTTAACTAGGTAACTATTAAATAGTTCTTAACTATTTAATAGCTATTGTACCTGGTTAAAATAATTACAAAGTTGCCTGTAAAATAAATATTAATCCTAAAATAGCTATAATATAATTATAATTTATATTGTAGCTATATTAGGATGTATTTTACAGGTAAGTATTTATCTTTAAATAGGAATAATTTATTTAATAAGAGTTAATTAATTTCGTTAGATTTAAATTATATTTAAGTTAGGGGGGTGTTAGTGTTAGGGTTAGACTTAGCTTTAGGGGTTAATCCATTTATTATAGTAGCGATGAGCTCCGGTCGTCAGATTAGGGGTTAATAATTGAAGTTAGGTGTCGGCGATGTTAGGGAGGGCAGATTAGGGGTTAATACTATTTATGATAGGGTTAGTGAGGCGGGTTAGGGGTTAATAACTTTATTATAGTAGCGGTGCGGTCCGCTCGGCAGATTAGGGGTTAATAAGTGTAGGCAGGTGTCGGCGACGTTGAGGGGGGCAGATTAGGGGTTAATAAATATAATATAGGGGTCGGCGGTGTTAGGGGCAGCAGATTAGGGGTACATAAGGATAACGTAGGTGGCGGCGCTTTGCGGTCGGAAGATTAGGGGTTAATTATTGTAAGTAGCTGGCGGCGACGTTGTGGGGGGCAGGTTAGGGGTTAATAAATGTAATACAGGGGTCGGCGGGGTTAGGGGCAGCAGATTAGGGGTACATAAGTATAACGTAGGTGGCGGTCGGCAGATTAGGGGTTAAAAAATTTTAATCGAGTGGCGGCGATGTGGGGGGACCTCGGTTTAGGGTTACATAGGTAGTTTATGGGTGTTAGTGTACTTTAGGGTACAGTAGTTAAGAGCTTTATGAACCGGCGTTAGCCCAGAAAGCTCTTAACTCCTGCTATTTTCCGGCGGCTGGAGTTTTGTCATTAGAGCTCTAACGTTCACTTCAGAAACGACT